>NW_027263800.1:0-255973 GCF_044049435.1 Aspergillus pseudodeflectus | reverse complement strand
TCGCCTTCGCTTTCGCCTTCGCTTTCGCCTTCGCTTTCGCCTTCGCTTTCGCCTGCGCCTTCGCCTGCGCCTTCGCCCTCAAAGCAGGCGTTGCGGGCGTCACGGTGTCTTTCACCACCTGCACCATGCGGAGACGCCCTCCTCGCTCCCAGGGCCCGTGGTTTTCCTCCATGTGTTCAATACAAAGGTAAATGCTGGAGTAGGCTAAGGTATACCGCGAAGAGATACGGAATGACAAGACACGGGATGGATATCATGGTTTCGCGAGCGCAAGCCAAGTCGGCCATGGAGAGGAGGGAGAGTGGGTGTCGAGCGTCGTTTGTTTGTTTGTAGCCCGTTTGGAGGGAAGGAGCGATGCGGCCAGGACGCCTGCGGACGGGACCATGCCGAAGACACAGACAACCATGGCATTTGCAGGCCAACGACTAGAGATGTCTGAAAGTTTATTCGTTTTTATCCATGTATGGAAATTCTATTGCTTGGACCGAGTCCGAGCTGAGCAACAAATGGTGCGGGTTATGGCAGAGTTGCCCTAACTTGCTCTCTCTCCGTGACGGCCCTGGGGGACCATATCGCCCAATCAACTTGCATAGCCTGCATAATACGAGTAGTCCGGATCGATGAACTATCTGAATTCTGATGTCAATCTTAGTAGTGACGATGCGGAGAAGGGTATGTTTCGTAGCGGTAGGGAGCAGCGACAATGTTGATCGAGCTATTCCGACAGGCTACACAACAGAGGTCTGTCGTGGGTACTATATAATTATAGAGAAAGGATTTGTCATCCTAGCGGTAGGCAATCCGAGGAGCCTTTTGCAACAGGAAATGATGGATGAGTGTCGAGCTCATCTCACAGCAGCAACACAAGAGCTTGTGCATCCATTGATGTCGAGAAATGATCACACGGCGGCCGACGATGAGCCCACCTGGAAAGACTTGACCCCATCATAACGATAACTTGAGACGGAACCATCGGGGCCCAATCAATCAGATTAAGCTTGCACAAGCAACGACACCAAAGCTTGACAGGACAGCTCCTGCACTCCATCTCCGTCATCGGCCAGGCCTACTTTGGGCTACCATGAACATGACAGCTGCCTAGTACCCTCGACAGCAGATGGGCCCATATCCCAAATCCCCGCAACGCCGGTAATACTTCAAATGCTTAACCGACACAACGTTAGAGTGATGATCTCAGCGCCGGGCCCATGATCTCCATAGATACGAACCCCACAGTCCGCACTCGTGAGATGGCGTCAGCAAGGTCTCGTTCGTTACTGCCAACCGAGAGAGCGCCATTGGCGGGATATCCTCCAGGCAGGAAATCCGCGAACTGGCCTGTGCAGGGCTGTCCGTCAAGACCCGAGCGTACGCTAGGGCGGATGCTTGGCATGCAAGAGAGTAGTCACTTGGGAGTGAGATTCTGAGAGGTTAAACAGGATGGCCTCCCACGGAGAAACTCCCTCCTCGTATCCCTGCTTGCCGGTATCCGGGGGCCTCGAGTAAGCATCTTCAATCCTCTAGGCAGCCGTATACAACGGCGAATGGGAGGTTGGGGGCTGCAGTGTTGCAGCGCAAAGCTACGTCATTGTTTCCCTGCATAAGACATTCCTGACCCCTGGGGTCCCTGCCGTTGAGCGAGTTTGAGCCTGTCAGGCGGCCGATGCCGATTTACCCGAGAAGATCGTTGATCGTGTCTTGGGGCAGTGGCGTTGCAGAGGCGAATACCAAGCTCAACACGGCATGCCGGACCCGTGGACCCCAACACTAGCGCTGCACAACGCAAGCATCGAAGCCATCGAAGCCAAAAAGAAGGTCGGCAAACCACGCTATACCGGATTAGCAGGATAAGGCTGACCGTGCGCTGATTGGTGCATCATCTGGCGCCCTGAAGGATCGCCCGTTGAGTCGAAGGTCAACAGCTCTAATCCAAATTAGGGGCGATCACAGTCGTTTTCCCTTGGAGCTGCCGGTCGGCGCCGGTGGGCCAGTCAGCGGCCCCTGCGCGGTTTCGTGATTTGTAGTCGTGAATCATCAGCACGCACATGGCTTGATCCGTCCTGATCTGGCCTGCGGATTGTGCGTGCGAGCGATGAGCGGGCTAACCACTTCGGGTCTTGTCATGATTATGTCTGCTTGGTTGCGTTGAAACACCCTGCGATGTTGTGGTTATTCGCGAGCCTAATTGTGGTAGGATATAAGAGGCTTGATTTCGCCGGCATAGTAATCGCATTTTCAGGCAAGACAACAACAGCTCACAGACAAGACAATCTCCTCTCTGCGCAATTAAATACTCCAACTTTGAGTTTCAAGTTTCAAGTTTCAAACAACACAACACACCACACCGCAACACATCGCAATGGACTACTCATACTTCAACTCGCAACACTCGAGCGTCGGGATCCCGCCTCTCTACATCAAGAACAACAGCATGCCATTCGACAACCTCGTGAGTCGCTCACCTGCCCAATTTGCAATCACCCACTGGCTAACAGATTCATTGCAGAACGGATCTGGCATCTACCAAAGCCTCGACATCGACCCCAGCTACCCGGACCTGTCAACGGCGATGGACTTCAAGATCCCGCCGCTCAGCTCCATCGAGCCCGAGCTGTACCAGCCAGGCCCGCTCGACATCAACCTGGCCCCGCGCAGAACAGCCTCGTCCTCTTCCTCCGTCACCCCGACTGAATCCGACTTGGACTCGCTCCCCGAATTCCAGAGCTCCGTGTCACATGAAATCGATTCCGCCATGCAGGGCCACAAGACGAAGAATGTAAGCGCAGCCATTTCTTACCGTAATAAATTAATTCATGACATGTCTGACATAATGATCCCCGCAGGTAAAACGCCGCCAACAGAACCGCGACGCCCAGCGCCGCTACCGCGAGCGCCGCGACGAGCGCACAAAATCCCTCGAGCAGACCGTCCACGACCTCGAAGCCAAGCGCCAATGGCTCTCGAACAGTTTCTTCCAGAAATCGCAAGAAGTCAACCAGCTCTTCCGCGACAACGGCCTCCTCCAGAATGAAATCCAGGAGCTGAGGCAGCGCTGGCAGATGATGATTATGCTCCTTCAGCGGCCCAAGGCGCTGCAGTCCCTTTCCACGCTCATGGCCGAGGACGTTGGACTTGGCGCGGCGGTGTTTGGGACGCCCGTTGAGCCGGCGAGGCTCGATGAGTTTTTGAGGTGTCTGGATGCGGTGCTTGTTCCGGATGCTGGTGCGACGAATTATCAGAGTGCAACTAATTAGTCGGTTCTCGGGTTTTGTTCTAGTGGCTTTTTTTTTGTTTCCCTCTGCTCGATTTAGCCAGCCTTGTCTCTTTCTACCTAGATCTGGGTTGATTCCAGCACTCTCTCTGTACTCTGGCCCACGCCCAAGAAACAGTTTGATCATGTCATGTATTTAATGAGGAGTTGGTGGTTTTCTCAAATATACTCCAAGCTACTAATCATCGGATCTTGGATTTACTACGCGATCCATGATACTCGTGACACTCGCTCCTTCCCTCCTGCAGATTGCAATTCCCAGAGTAAAGGCACATTTCGACCTGGCGACCGGAGCGTTCCGAAGATATGCAGCGCAACTAGCTGCCGTGGCTTTTCTATAGCTTCTAGCTTTATACCCCAATCCGGAGTTTGGACGAAGCGACCTGATTGGCTGCTTTGCTGTTTCCAGCCTTCGGGAATCCATCTCCGCAGATCAGATTAATCACGCCGCTGACAATCTATACTAGAGATTATCGACTGAGATTACCTCCAACCCTCCATATCGGGAATCCATCCTTCATCGGCTATCATTTCCCTCCTTCTTGCGGATAAATCAATCAGCCAAACAAGCCACGGGAATACATAGGGATCTCTCCCTCCGGACCGACATCTCCGCAGCGAAAATGGCATCCCATTCCCACGCCATGGGATGAGTTTCATGCACGTGCGCATCGTCCCGACGCCCCTCCATACCCAAATCAGGAGTCTGGGCAAAGCCCGATCATTGGTCCCCGGGCGGCTCTCGGAGCTGATCCGGAATCTCTTGAGTTTTTTAGTGTCTGCGCGCACACGCAGGGGCTCGCTCCCACAAGCCTTTTTTTTTCTATTTCTCGGGACTGCGAAACGTACTAGGATGGCTGTGGACTGGACTGTGCGCGCAGTTCGGTTCGTGCTGCGGCCTGGACCGCGCAGCTGAAGAAAGAAAAAAAAAAGAAAAGGGTTTTATGATGTCAACGAGGATAAATGTCACCTAATCCCACATCACATCACATGCATGCTGCAACCATCCGGGCGTCGCGGCGATTTCTCGGACTCCCAAAGGTTCAGGATAGACGGGGCCTCGCAAGAAAGCGGCCGAATACGTCGCGGAGGGGACGGAGTTGAGTTGCGCTGCTCGCTTGTTCCCATTATCCTATGTGTGTAACCTCTCGCCTTGTCCTGTCCTGTCCTGTCCTGTTCTGCCTCTGGACCCTGCATGCCATCCTTCAACATCAAACAGGCGAGACCCGTATACTAGTTGCAGGACAGACAGAATAAGTTCTGACACGCCGGAAGTCCCTCCGGGAGTCCGGGACCGGAAGAGGCGAGTCGAATACATGCATTGCTGGAGAATAGTTCCGGGGGTTGGGATCTTGGTCCCACGGCCGTTGAACCGTTGAAGATTGAGTGGTTGGATGGATCTGCGCTATGGGTCTTGGACTGGAATCTGGAATAACGATGGATCTCGTTGAGAACTCTAACCTTTTAGAGTGGTCTTTTGTTTACCTCATGTATGATGACGTAGGTGGGATGTAAGGGCTCGAAGCGTACGTGCTGGCCCTACAACATAGAGTCAAGAGTCAAGACATTTCGAACACTGGACAGAAATAGAACTCGTCCATCTTGGTTCTCCATCTCCATAACAAGCTCATGAACAAGAGATTTAACAACTGACAAGAGAATAAAAAACAGAAGACTGTGGAGAGAAAGTGGGCTGGTGATCTTAGTCATGGCTTGATAATATGTGGCTTGATTATAGCGCAGCCGGGCAGGGATATAATTGGAGAGTCGCTAATCAACGGTCTCGAGTATATAGTGAGACTTTCGAGCTGGAGTGTACCGCCAGATGACTCTCAGAGGAGTAGCATTGAGTGCATACTAGCCTCAGTGCCAGGTAGCTATGAGAATTGATGACCCTAAACAGCATGTCCAAGCCTACTCCGAAAGATCATCTCGGTCGATGGTAACGCATCTCCAACCTGGATCTCAATAGCCCAGCCATCCCAGCCCTCATTGGCCAAGCTGAATAAGCCAACTATTCCATTTCAGGTCAGGTTACCCGCTCACCCTATTGGCCGAGTAGCTCGTACACTCTCATTCCAACATGAAGTGCGAGAAGGTCGAGATTACTTAAGGGACCTGGTGCTCGCCAGCTGAGAAACATCTGATCGTCTTGTCGCTGTCACTTTACGGATATGCAGTATACACTATCTACAACTTACTCGGCATCATCATGAAGCCCTCACCGTATACGGTCACCTCGTCCGCACTTCGCACTTCGCACTTTGTTCATGTCGGCAAGGTTCCTCCAACTCCATCCTAACTGGTCACTTCAAGCCTCACACGCAAGCTAGGCCATATTGGGGCCACTCACACAGACACTCAAATTGAGATTCAAGCCTGAACCGGAGCTCCTCCGGTTCCTCCCGTCAATCAATCAACGGCCCTGAGACCAACCCATCCTCCGAGCAAAACTCGCCTCGAACTTCGAAAAGGCCATTACCGCTCGCCGTATGATTTTGGTCTACGAGTGCGGAAATCACGCGAGATCCGCAAAATAATGACAGCCCTGCGCTGCATACGACTGGTCGAGTCGACGGAATATGCAGTCAGCGCTTGGTCATCAAGCCACGGGCAGAAGCGAGATCGCCAAGCGGGCGGCGGGCGAGTCTAGATCGATACGAGGGCGTTGACTGATCGAAGACGACGAAAGACCGAGTTTTGATTCGGATTCAAGTGCGAATGCATCTCTATCGATTTCCACAAGAGCCGACGGAAACTGTGGAAAGCAGCGATGCTCTTGCAGTATTTGCTGCCACTTGACCAACAACCACTGTGCGAGCCATGACCAAACAGCTCATCTCAAGGTCGGGCCGACCAATGTGAGAACTTTATCCGCAGGATTCTTCCAACGCGGAATATGTGCGCTGGTTGGTACGGTTCCAGATGCACCGATTCCTCCAACCTATCAAGCACATTCGAGGCGTCGTACGCCCCTCGGCTCTCAAATTAACCGGCATGTCGGTTTGGCGATTTGCATCCCAGAGCCAAAGCGACCCTCTCCATGGTACCAGCCTGTGAACAAGTTGCTAGCTCTGCTCTCCAGAAATCTCTTCGAAATGCTCCAGGCCGAATATTCGTCGTACAACCATTTCCGTGCCATGCGGCTTCTAGCCGGTTGGATCGCCTTTTCGCTGTCTTGGACCAAGTGGGCCGAACGATATCGGGCGGCAGAGGAGGGGCATTCCCGAAGCGCATCAAGAGGACGGCCAGTGCACCACAAAACATGATTCGTTTCTCGTGAGATCCACGGATGAATGCCTCTGGCTCCAGCTCCAATTCCGGCTTGGTGGATCGAGTGACCAAGCGGCACGTCAACTCCAAACTATATTTGGACCGAGGGGAAGATTTCTGACGGTCGATATTGAGGTTGAGGTTGACGTCTCACCCGACGCCCCGCTCGCCTATCTATCTAGACCGTACCCCTCTAGAGTCAGAGCCGGAACGCACGCTTCAGCTCTTCGAAAACGCACCCACTCACTTCCATCATCGTTCGCTCTTCACAAACCAATCATGCCAGAATCAACGAGCAATACCAACTTGGACCTCACATCAACCGTCGCCCTCGTTACAGGCGGCTCAAACGGCATCGGCGCTGCCGTGGTCACACAGCTCAACAGCGCAGGCGCAACGGTGATAATCGTCGATCTGGAATCGACAAAATCAAGTGCAAACACCCTCATTTCCTCACTACCGTCACCACACAATGCAGTATTCATGCCGGCGAACATCGCAGACTGGGTGGAGTTACGAAGCGTCTTTAGCGCCGCGCGGACACGATTTGGTCGCCTGGATTTCGTCATTGCGAATGCGGGGACGATGGAGCATCAACCTGTTCTCGAGGATTCCTTTGATGAGCAGGGGGAGCTGGAGGAGCCGAGGGATGCGTATCGGGTGATCGATGTGAATCTCAAGGGGAGTTTGAATAGTATGACATGCTGCCCCCATCCCTCCTCTCCTCTCCTCTCCGCTACGCTATTAGGAGACTAACCGGACACTCCAAAATAGCTCTAAAGCTCGCCCTCCACCACCTAAAATCCTCTCCGCCCCTTCCCCCCACATCCCCCCGCATATCCCGCTCAATAACCCTCCTCGCCTCCACAGCCGGCTACTTTGACGGCGCCGGCACAACAGCCTACACATCCTCGAAACACGGCGTCATCGGCCTCCTGCGCTCCTCGCAATCCGAAGCCGCGAAGCACAACATCCGCGTCAACGCCATCGCCCCCTTCTTCACGACAACACACCTCACCAGTGGGATCTCCGAGAAGTGGGTTGCCGCGGGGCTCGAGGTGAATAGTCCCGCGGCGGTTGCGACGATCATTGTGGATGTTGCGACGGATGAGAAGAGGAGTGGGGAGGGGGTGTTGGTTGCGGGGAGGTTTGTGCGGGAGTTGGAGAATTCGCGGATGGGTGTTTTGGGACAGTGGGTTGGGGAGGATGTCAAGGAGTTTATGGGGAGGGCGGGGGCGTTCTTTGAGAAGATTGGAGGGTATGTGTTGCCTGGGCCGAGGTGAATTCTTTTTCTTCTTTGGGGTCCGAGTAGTGGGGGGGGTGATATAGAGTAGATAGTAGAGCCGACTCGAGAAGCATGGAGAGAAGAGTACTACTGTGCTAGGCATGGCACTTAGCTGCAGTCGCAGAGTGAGCAGGGATCCTGGTTATACGAAATGTCGCAAATATAATATTGAATGCATACACCACGACTGGCATTCTGACACGGGTAGGTAGGTACCCTCGAATGCGCCTGCCTTGCTAGGGAGATGATATATTAGGAAGGGGCGCGCGTTACCTAGGCAGCCAGCCGTCCGCATAGGGCAGGAGAGACTGTGGACTGGCACGGGTCGCACCTTCCTCATGAGCGATGAATATACCTCGCCCCGTCTTAGGAAAGTGCGATGGGAGCTCCAGCTCGATCGCGCCGAGATAGGAAGGAGCGTCCATTTCCATATTATGGGTAACTGGGACGGATGGATGGGTGTGTTTGACTAGGTTTACTATTCAGCGTTCAGCTCATACGGATTATGGTTTGTTGAGAAGATGGTTATGCATGCTTTGGTCACTGGAAGCATATTATATCAAGCTTCTCCTCTTGTCTTCGGGTTGCCTCCGTGCGTTGGTAGTATATGGATATCTCGCCTACAGACGAGGGACGGGTCGAATAGAACCATGACTACACCTTTTGAACAGAGAAAGGCCCGGGATACTTCCTACCTCTTAGTTGCACTATGATTTGATTGTCTGCCTTGGGATGCTATGAATGACGGGCCCTTTACTGGCTGATTCGGTGGGCGTCTAACCGACTGTATTCTTATCCCTTGGCTACAGCCCATGTGCAGCAAACGTTGAATCGGTGGATACGATACGCGTGACTCGAGGTATAGAAGTGGCGGGTTTCTTCACCCATTTTCTTTTTTAAATGTCTTAAGCGCCCTTAAAGTGAGCCTGTAGAGACGCCAAGGGCCCTACCTTCATTGAGCACGAAGTTGGGGACTCGAACCAGAATGAATAGACCGGAACGCCTAGGCTTCGTGATCTAAGGACCTCAAATCGCCGAAGATCGTGTCGGTTACGACAGAGCATCCCATACCCAGGAACAGCACTATACCTGAGTTCTGAGTCTCCCTTGTGCGTGGCGGTTTCTATGCACTCAACAACTCTCTTTTCTAGGATGTACTATTCCGCTGTAGAGGCCGGATGAATGGTGAGCGTCTGGCAATTAATGAAATCATCAAAGCCCTCTTCCGGGCTTTCCACGACAATACCGGCTACTATGTGTGTGTAGGGCTCCAATCTGGAACTTCGACCACCCCACCACCCACATCTACTACGCCTGGCCCTGGAACTGCGGCTCCTGGTCCGACACAGGAGGGCATTCCCGCTAACTGCAATCAGTTTTGCACGGTTGGTCTATACATCTTATATTCACTTCGCTACTTTCAGGCGTTCTGGTTCCAGTAACAATACTGTGGGCCTAAGTATTTCTTGTAGACCTAGCCTAAATATATTATAAATAAATCTCGCCCTATTCTTACAGGTACAAAAAAAAAGGACAGGCAATAAATCTAGACCAGGATGGTCGGCAAATCAGGTTAATCACAGGACCGTGCCTCAGGCAGCACACTGTGGGACCTACGTAAAGGGTCTAAGACATGTCTTCTAATAGGGCAACCTAAACATCCTCTTTTGATATAAATTAGAAGGATAAGGTATAGTGTTTTCCTGAGTTCACCTCGCAACCTTGCAGGCCGTGGTACTCCTTATACCCAATTGGAAGTCCTCTGTTCCTCCTCAATGATGAAGTCATGACACTAAGCTGTATCAGGGAAAACCACGGATCCCTTCCCCGGTTTCCTTTTGCTGGAATTGTACAAGCTTGCTGGGCTACAGCGGAAATGTTTCATCATGGTGCAAACCAGTCAAATTCTGTGACCTTTCTGCGCAGGGCTGCCTTGACCCTTGAGTGCATGACTCACAGCGTCCCCCACAGATCTTGATTATGCGATCTAGTGGTTATTCTGGTGAATCCTTGCTTACAACCATGGCCGAAAGTCACGATTTCATTTTCGTCAACTATAACCAACCTAATCCCCGACCAACGCAGAGACAGCGCCGGACAGTCTCGGCCTTTATTGGGAAGCATTTTCGGAATCGTTCTGCGCCTGCACGGAGAGCACAACTACCTGCCCAGGATGATAAGACGCCATTACCCCTTTTAGCAAGGAAGAGTAGTCCACAGGTGCTCGTAGCCCTCAACGGGCGATCCAAATGGCCTCCACTAACAGAAGGGGGCAGCAGCAGACTACCCCACCTTGAAGAAGAGACAGACGCTGTATTAGAAGACTTGGGCACTTCAGAGCCACGTGCCGACAAGGATAATGAAACCCTACTGATCCGGCCAGTGGTAGAATGCTACGTCCCAGCCTACCCACCTGAAAATCGACAGAAGGTTGTTCATATTCTTGATTTTGGTGAGTTCTGCCCCTCACCGGCACTTGCGCCCGTTACCCCGCTCCCACGCATCATGACTCTGCATACCAGATTCCTGGTCAGCATTATACTCCATGCTCCATGCTTTGTCGAGTTGAGTCATCCCAAAGCTAAAAATAAACAGTTATCCACTGGCTCATCGAGCGCGCAACAAACTGGGGACAGGGTCCTACCCCCTCAATGCGCTCCTGGGTGCAGGTCATCTGTAGCGAAACAACCCTGTTCGACGCAGTAGCCGCCTTTTCATACGGTATCAGGGCCACAACGCTAGAAGATAAAGAAACACCCAGCCCCGCGATATTATGGCACAAGGCCAGGGCATTAAGGGGTCTGCAGGCCAAAATCTCCACAGAGGCGCCGGACAAACTGGCGACATGGACTGCGAATGAAACCATCCTGGTGACCTTTTATCTTATGGAGGGGGCGGCGAGGTTTGGGTATGAGGCGGAGTTTAGGGCTCATTGTCTGGGTCTTTTGCAGATGGTGCATTTGAGAACCAAAGCGCAGGCGCGGGCGCAATGTGCAAGTACCCGTCTGGATGCGAGTTCAACTACAGCTTCTCTGGAAGACCTGCATGTCATGCAAGCGGTTGGGCTGGTAGAGGGGACCGAAATGGCATCGAAGCTCAGACATGAAATTGCCCTCTACGGCTACCAGTCCTCCTCCGTCCCCTCAAGCATCAACATGGAGGCATTGGACCTGCGATACCCGGCACCCGGCAAACAAACCAACCCAGAAATCCAATCCCTAATCGACAACTTACCCCTGGGCTTCCGCGACCTAGCAGAAACAGGAAACATGAGCGTCCAAGTTCTCCTTCTCCTAAAAGAACAGCTCCGCCTCCAACACTACCACGACATGGCAGAATTCGCGGAACGACAGACGGAGTGGATAAAGCACGCTCGCGCTTTGGCGAATTGGTCCAATAACCCCGTGGAAGAGCTGGCTTGCCTAGGCATGGTCGCATTCTTATCATGGGGTACGGCCCAGTTGAAATTTTTCCCAGAAGCATCGCTATTACATAGGGTGAAGAGCCTGGGCAGGCAGGCACAGTTATTTGATAATGCGGGGTTGTTTATCTGCTGTCGCAAACTACGGGCTTGGGTTGTTCTTGCAACGGCTGAGAATGCGATTACAGGGGGTGCGACGTTGAAGAGGCATGCTAATGGCTTAATGAGGGAGTTTCTGTCCGGGGAGCCTTTGATTGATAATGATTGGGGTAATATAGAAGACTTGGTTAAATATGGAATCGGAAGACTTTGGCTGCTTGGAAAAGGTACTGGATGAGCTACTATCACGACGCGAGGGAGGCTTAATTGATGCTCAAGACACGGAAGCATGAGATGTTCTGTAGCGGGACTCGTTATTAAATGGAGTACTATACGCTTGACATGGCCTTACAACATAAGCCCCACTAGGCCATCAAGTCTCCTTAAAATAACCACTTTAAACTTACAGTCTCGGGTGATCTAGTATGAATTGTGATAGCCATATCTGCGCAGGTGCGAGGCCTATGCTCGTTTGAAACATCGACCAGTACCATCCAGCTCGCTAGGCTGGGACACCGCGCTGCAGGAGAGGCCACTCTTCCCATTTCTTGCTAAAGGCAGAACGGAGTTTTGTCTTGCAAAGGATGAGGTACTTGCACCGTTCTGTGTCAGATTGACATCTGCCTGAGGAGGAGGAAGCAAAAGGGCCGCTGACTATCAAGGTCTCGATCACACCCTAGTTCACAAGGCAACAGTAAGTGGCGTCCTCTTAGTGTCTTGTGGAGTAGCCAAGGACCTGGCCGTTATCTTAGCAACCCAGTTGCCCACATCTCGCATGTATTCCTCTGCCACGCCATCAGGCTCAGAATGGAGCTGGTGGAACGCGCCCTCGAATGACTTCCAGGTCTTCGCGTCTAGATCCGCCTCGTTGTGTGGTTCGAGTCGATGATAAAGCCGCTTCGAGATGGCATACGAGGTAATCATGTCCCCCGAGCCATGGGCCCAGAATACAGGGCACGGAAGACGTGCGCTGAGCCCTGAGGGAACAGGCTGGTCCGACAAGGACAACGTGGTCAGGTCACTTTCGCGTTGGAGCCTATACGGAAGGAACGGTCTTTGTTTCAGTAATGTTCCGCGTGGGTCTTATACCAGTTACATGGAATGAATCACTTACAAGTCCTGCAATCCTTCTAAAGTGCCGGTATTGTGGCATAACGGATCACTGCGATACCTCTCGCGCACCTCGCGGTCTCTAGTGATAAAGTCGCCGCTCAATGGCTGAGTAAACTTCAACTTGGGAAAGACACGCGCAACCCCCTTAGCGACGGCAACGACGATGCGATTGGGATGGCTGGCCGGATCAAGTCCAATATACGGCGCCTCCAGGATCCAGCCTGTAATCGGGGGCCGATGTCCGTCCAGTTCTGGATTCAAAAGATACAAGGCAGATTCCTGCCCGCCCATGCTGTGACCCATTAGAAAAAGGGGAGTCTGCCTAATATCCGGTATAGTGGAAGCGATGTAGATCAAGGCCTCGTGGATCTCGGCAATGACTTGTGGTGTTTTCCCTGTGTCTCCCATTTGCGCTTTTGTTCTCACGGTCTTTCCCCAGCCTCGTCGGTCCCAGGCATGCACTTTGACGGGGTAGTTTGCAACGAGTAGCGAGAAAAAGGCGTCGTATTGATCACAGCGGTCGCCGAAGCCGTGCAAAAAGGCGATGTGTGATTTGATGGGGGAGTCTGTGGGCTATAACAAAAATGTGACTGCATCAATTCTATCGAACCCTTGACAGACAGGGGAAGATAGCTCTGCTGAGCTGCTCTACTTACCTCCCAAACCCTTGAGTAAACTTCCAGGCCATCGCTCAGGAAAAAGGAACCACTTGTACTGGCTGCCATGATAGGACTATATCAGTGTAGATTTAGCTGTCGGAACGATGAAGATTGTATCTTTAGACGTGGAAAGGATTCGTAGAGTGAACCAGGTTTTAGGCGGCCTTAAATATTCACTAGATGACAGAAGCGAAAACCTTCAGCCCGCAAAGTGGATATTCCCCAGTGACATTAAATCATCTCCGAAGTCTCACTTGAGGGTCACAGAATACACTATTTCTGCCACTCTTGGCTGTAGCCGCAGCACCAATGTCCAAGTGTAGACAAGCATGATGAACTTCGAATTCAGTGATGCCAACCGCGCCCTCCTAAGACAATCAGTAATAATCGAAGATAGATAGCGGGTATTGTGTGGTGGTGATTCGAAAAGGGGTAGCAGTTACATGCTATGCCGGTAGTGCTCTGGTTGAGGTTAGTCTGCTGGATCAAGCTACAGACAGCAAGATTTCTGAGTTTTAAAAAAGAGAAAAGTAAACCAAGAACAGCTCCGCATTGGTGACTATGTCTTGAATAATGCGGAGCGTCCGCTAGCCAGCCAGCCACATTCCGCAATGACCTCCGCAAGGCCTACTTTTTGTACTTCAGGCCGCAGGAACAGGCCTTGGACCTGACACTGGCTCGCAGTTCTTCCCCTGTTCACCGAATATTGTCCTAACATAGAGCTACAGAATGCAAACGGCTCAAGTCAGGCTCTATGATTTGCATGCATACTATGTGCCTGGCTCAACAAGGAATCCTAATTAAATGCTAAATCCCAATGCCCAAGAAACAATATTTGATACAAAGTACAGCAAAATTGTTTAGCAACATCTCCCGCTGTTCTCACCGACATGCGGCTTTTCGTTCTCAATGTCAATTACCCGATGGCGCTCTCCGACAGAAGTGCTGGCGGATTTGGCCTCGATTGCGCGTCTGGAAGTAATGCGGTAAATGTATTTAAGAAGGTTAGCTATTGAGGCATCGTCAAACAAGGGCTGCAAGTAAGTCCCTACCCGTAAGAAGCTCATGAAAGGCGACGTCCACATTACTGGACTCTAACGCTGAGGTCTCGATAAAAGAAAGGTTATTCTCGCCTGTTACACTCAGCCTTTGGGCACTTGGCTATGTTGTGGGAGAATAATGGAACTGGAAAGTAACATACTGGCAAGCCTCTTCGCCTCCTCAGTCGAGACAGCCCTCAGATGACCCAAATCACTTTTGTTACCCACTAGCATGGTAGCAATGTTGGAGCTCGAGCTATCCCGGAGCTCCTGCAACCACCGGCCAACATTCCTATATGTCTGTCGCTTGCTGATATCGTAAACGAGGAGCGCACCAACACCACCACGGTAGTAGGCCTTTGTAATTGCCCGATAGCGTTCTTGCCCAGCGGTATCCCAAATCTGAGCCTTGACCTTCACAGAATCAACTTGGATAGAGCGTGTTGCGAATTCAACGCCAATGGTTGTCTTCGAGTCGGGCGTGAATTCATTTTGGGTGAACCGGCCTAAGAGGTTGGATTTGCCGACGCCAGAGTCTCCAATGAGCACCACTGTCGTAGAAGATACGTCGCACCATGTCAGTCGTGATACAAATGAGGGTTCAGTGGAGGGTAGCTATATGGACCGGCTAAGTGCAGCAAGGTTACTGACATTTGAAGAGGAACTGCAAACCAGTCCAGTTAGAGAATGCTTGTCAGAATAACTATAAAAATATGGTCATAGAGCTTACGTCATACTCGTCTTCGGCCATTACGACTCTCTACGAGAAGAATTCGCAGAATAATCAGATCAGTCGATGTTGCCAAAGTCATAGGCAGCGGGAGAGAGGAGCTCAACTCGCGGGGGACAGACGCTCACTTTGAAAGGAAGAAGAAGAAGAAGAAGGAGGAGGAGAAGAAGCAGATGCCTATAAAATGCAGTTTAAATGGTTTGAATGGCGATTATCACTGCCTGTCATCAGACCACTTGCCACGAGGTTCGCCCGTCACTTCGAGGCAGCTAGGACTAGTAAAGTGAATGCATCATGTTTCCTAACTACGAGGAATAATCCTTTTATTTTTAGTATAATAAGGGTAGAGTATACAAAGATAAGAGGCCGTCATGATCTGGTTGTTTGGCACTGCAAGCAGGCAAATAATGTTGGGTAACGATAATCTCTTGGCCAAAAGAAATAATATATTAGTAATACATAGCGTCATAGGTCTTGGATGTGAGGCTTGCATAGTACCATGTGCAGCGTTATTATTGGGCAAAAGTGAAATCCTATTTGGGAAATTGGATTATGTACCCGCACAGTAACCTGGAATCATGTTGCTTAATTTAAAGCTGGACTAGTATAAGGGGTACACCTTCTATGAATCTGACTGATTACTGATAGGAGTGCCCTGGGCTTCTTCATTTCTTTGATAGTTTGCTGCCTAACTGCGGCGCAGCATCCATAGGACTTACCAGCGAAAGATCGCACGCCCTATGGCATATGGAGGTCGTGGATGTTTGCCTCTTTACTCTCAGACCCAATAACGGAGAGCTAGAAACTTGACAGGAAGGAGAACCTCCCAAGTGTCTACAAGCACCAGGAGCTGATCCCTCATATTTACGCCCACAAGGCCTACTGCGCAACGAAGCAACCAATTGCACCCGAGCAACTTCCTATCGTAAGTATAGACTAGTTGTGACCCAAGAAGCACTGCATTTGTACGGTTGAAGCAGTCTCTGGAGCATGTGAAACTCTTTCCATATCGTCTCCTTATCGGTCTTCTATGCATCATATTTTGGCCTTCTGCTCAGCTTCACCACCCTCCGGACCACCTTGATTGAGCTGGATCAGAGTGGCATGCTTGCTCACAGCTATCAGCTCGCCGATCGAATCCATGATAATAATCTCAGCATCGACCCTCCCATTCTTCAGCTGCTTCATTGTCGTTCTCATAAAGAGCCACTCCAATCCCGCACTCGGTAATGCCTTTCTTATATCCAGGTTCAGACTCAGAGTTGCAAAAGAGAAAATTGTGAAGCTTGGCTCGACATAAAACACATCGGCCACATAACCCAATGTCTCATTCGTAAAGCGCGCTCCAGTATCAGTGTCGGCCTCTCTCCAGCATATCCACTGGTCCACCATTCCTGTGAGATATTGGCCCCTGCTAGGAGTAAAAGTCCGCACATGACGATGCGACATTAGCCCTTGATAGGGCTCAACCCACCTGTCATCCTGTCCGTTCCTGAGTTTGGAGAGGTCCACGCCATAAGGCAACGGGTAGAGCTCCCATCCCGTATTGATGGATATCCCTCGCTCATTGTCAAAGTTCACGCGGGTGATATAGCCCAGAATCACCTCCTTTTCCTGTTGAACCAGGGATACATTGACAGCCGACAGACGCCTCCCGAGCTTGACATCCTTGATAATGACTCTGGCAGGGCCAATCTGAGCTCGTCTGGTGAACTCGACGTGGAGGGTCATGGTGTGTGGCTGGTCGCGCTTCAGTGTGTCCTCGAAGTGGGCAGTCACGGCTCTCATGAGGCAGGACACGATATAGCCCCCATGAGGCACTGATTTGTGTTAGATAATGACGAACTGGCGAGCAAGCACTGGGGGTATTGTACAGCCATACCTGGACCATTACACCAGTCAGCGTGTAGAACAACGCTGTAGGAGTGAGAGCCCAATCTCTCCAGAAATGTCGCTTGATGCCAGGTCGAACCCATATCTAGAGCGATTGGCAAACGAAACAAGATGTGGAATGATAGTAGAAATTGAAGCTATCATGTAGAAAAGATGTACGGTACGAGCGAGGACAGAAGGCTGCTTACTTTTCTGTGTCCAGACTTGCCCGTCAAATCATAAGAGGATCTCGGCGTAATCACCAGTTTGTTGCCGTGTGGAGATCCTACTCAGCTAAGCCTCTGAGGTATGCTCCGTGACCGCAAGTGAGGCCGCCGTTTACGAGTTACGAATCTTTGACCACCACAGAGCTCCTCTGATGACCTTCATCAGGGGTTTCCTTGGACATAGGCTTTCCAGAATACAGTGGGCGCAGGCCAGGCCACAGGAACCCAAGTACTCATAGTCGTTTCACCGACTACTAGTGAAGCATTAGAATGCAGCTTTGCTCTGGCATAGGGAGGGATTCTGGTGCGCTACAACACTGAGCTTTGTCAGGTGAAAGATCGGTAATTCTGACAGCCTCGGCTATCCGACAACTGCTTCCCCGTTTGGTTGGCAGATTTTAGCTGTCATTACTCTAGTATAGATTACCTTTGTTCTGTGTTTCCCCTTCTTCTTTCTGTCTGCCCATGCGAGAATCTACACTATTCCCCTCTTATCACCGATGATACAACCTAGGATTACGACCGATTTCAATACTGCAAGCTGGCCTTTGATTCCTCTTGGCACGGGGTTTTCTTTCTTTAGGTACTTAGTCTATGCAGCAATCAACTTCTCGACATTAGTAATGCCGACTAAGGCTGATATGAAATGATGTGGCGCCTATCGTTGATAGATTCGCCACTTTTATTTGCTGGGACTGGGTTCGGGCAACCGGGCTTTCTTCTTATTCAGGAAAATACTTCAGGAGGCGCGGCGGGTCCGGGGGTGGAGGTTCAGGGTTACGTCTTTCTAACCTGGAGGCTAGTTTAAACCGTTCTTTCCAAATCCAGCATAGTCGTTCAAGAACTGCTCTCCTTGTATTTGGCTCTTCCGATGGAAACCCCAAGCGTACCCTCAACCTCCAATGCCACGCCCTCTCCATGTAGAGGAGCTCACTGCAGGTGCCTAGTACCTGGTGCCAGACTAACTATACTCCCCTCTACTCATGAAAAAGTCCCAATGGTGTAGAGCATAATATATCACTACATACATTTTCTTGGGTTGTATTTGGCTTGATCATCGGGGTCTGAGCCTGTCCAACCACCAAGTATAATAATACGGCCGGTTTGAGTTCCTCAAAGAGCTAAAAGAATTTGTCACAGCCACAAAATTACTTTTAATGCCGTGGCCTACATTAAGTACGTGAGATGCTATTCTAGAGAATCCACTAGTGCTCAAATGCCCATGCGTCTAGTATACTTTGCACCACAATGTCTAAGATGACTGAAGATGGCCTAAAAGAAGCCCGCGGTCCCTAGTAGTTGACAGGAGCTGTGTCATGCGTCCGCGTCATCTCCCCTCGCACACTGCCTCTTTTAAACATGGGTAACAGCTACTAAGTGGCATTTTCCAGATTGCTATTTCCCTGTTACTCGTTTATACCGTGCAGATGATCAGGTGCGGCAAAATGGAGATCATCCCAGTGGCATTGCCTGATCAACTGAAACCCATCAACACCATTCGAACACGAACCTGCTTTATCCTAGACAAACGCCTCGACGAAAATATCCTCAAGAATGCTCTCAACGAGCTAATCCGGACTCACTGGAGGAAGCTAGGAGCTCGACTAAGAGCCCGGCCCAAAGACAAGCGACTGGAGTACCACCTCCCGGAAACCTTTGAGGAGCAATACGTCCTCTTTAGCTGGAGCTCGAAGGAAGATGAAAAGTCCTTCTGGGACATTGCCTCCTCGCTGGATGTGCCCGATTGCAAAGGAGTCACCTTTCTACCCCCCGTTGATGTCATTGAAGACGCCTTTATACCATCCACCTGGCCTACAAGCCGGAAAGACGAGCCGCCCGATGCTCCTTTACTCTACGTCCATCTTACATTTGCTACCGATGCGACTGTTATCGCTACGAGCTTGCCGCACACGGTGGCCGATCAATATGGACTTGGGAACGTCATGAAGGCCTGGCTTGGTTTGGTCGAGGGGAAAATTCCACCGCCAATGGTTGGGCATAGCAATGATGTGCTCCCCAAGTCCAAACCATATAATGAATTCCCCAGGAACGTGATCTTCAGGAAGGGGAGAATGAGGGTCCGACGAAGAATGGAGCATTTTTTGGTCATTCTGGGACTTATCCCAGACATTGTCAAATACAAGGAGGAGTCCGGCCACATTGTCTTTTTCCCGCGGCGACTTATCCGGTCGCTGCAGGAACGGCATCAACATGTGTTGAGGGACACGTATGGACCTGATACTACCATTAGTGAGGGGGACATACTCACCGCTATTATCACCAAGGTTTGGCACCCCTGACCAGAGTCTTTTATCTCGTGTGCTAACGGACCAGTTTTCGCGCATCTATGATAGGAAACCTAGAAAAATAGCACTCTCCCAATCCATCAACTGTAACGCTCTCCCCTCGACCCCATCTTCATTATTGGCTCTGACTTGGACATACTCGATCCAGTGCGAGGCCGACACCCCGATCTTCCCATCGGCGAATGCGACGGTTTCATCCACAACAGCCTGCACTACGCAACCGCGCACTTCCGAATCGACGCATGCACCCCCGTCCGCGAGATCGCGTACCGGAACCGACAAGCTATCATCCAGGCCATGAGGGAAGAGGACATCGACATCGGCATGTCCGTGACTCGAGAAATGGTACGCCGCGGACAACCAATTCACATCTGCGAACCCTTTGAGCGGTTCTACTCCATATCGAACTGGTGCGGTGCATGGAAAGGGCTGGACTTTCGCGGCGCTATTGCTGTTAAAGAGCACGGGCAGGAGGAGTGCGCCTTGCTCGATGTCGATATGCTTGTTGTAGGACAGGGCAATAAGCGCGGCGCGCCGCGGAGATGTAAGTGTCTTAAGCGGGTCCCTCGACTACCTTTGTTGATGAATCACGGATCTGATGTGATGTTTATAGTCCGCACAAGCATCATGTGTAAGACCAGCGAGGGCTTCTACTGTGACTTTTCGGCTCCTCCCAAGGGCATTGAGCTGATCCGCGCGTACTTGGAGAAGGATCCACTCCTGGAGCGCTTCTAGGGTCTTATGAGTGAAGTTGTAGCGGGACGTTGAAACTGGTGTAAGTAGCAGCACAGGTGCACTGTATTTATAATTTTTTTTTACAGTATAATTTCAGCTACTAGTTACCCTTATATCTTCTTTTCTGCTCCCTCTTAGACCTTTAATTCACCTAATGGAAAAGATATTTTCATTGGCGTAGAACATCCGAGAATTCGCTTTAGGAGTATTAGAAAAATAGGTACGCCAGGCAAGGGCCAAGCAGAGACTTGTCACAGTCTGGAGAACGCAGAAAGAGGTGCTGATTGATTCCTGGTGTCTTCGCCCTCGGCGCTAGGTGCTGAAAGAATGACAGTAGGATTTGGTTGGGTATTCAAGCATCTATCTATACCAGGCTAAATGATGGGCCTATGGACTCCTTCCGGCGTAACGTTTCCTGCTCCCTCGTCATCCGCGACGTCGCCCGGCGGATTTCCCCCGCCAGAGCTTCGCGGTCCGCCAACGCTTCACGACTGCCTTCTTCGTTGACCATCCCCTTGGGCTCAGCTACATCGATGCCCGTGCCTTGTTCCAATCTTGCTTCCCCCAGGGGCGGTAGTGTTCTGGTAAACTCTTCAATTGCCCTGTCTATTCTTTCCTGCCAGGTTCTTTCTTCCCGCTCGACCGCCACAACCGCATAGTGTGCTCGTCTGTAAACACCAAGCCCGCTCAGGATGCCGCTGCAGAGCTCATAGGCGAACAGAACTGGCAAAGCATAGCCGAGATGGGGATTGCAGCCGCCAGACCAGATGTCAACAAGAATGTAGTAGCATGCGTGAGCTGGTAAGGCGTATCCCCACTTGTAGAATGCCGGGGATAGTTCGAGTGGGAGGAGGATTGAGGTCACGTTGAGCACCAGGTAAGTGGTAAGACCCATTGGCAGAAACGCCGGTGGCAGCCAAACCGCGAAGACATCCAGGGTAAGGAAGTTGAGATGTCCAAAGAGCCAGAGTGTCAGCCAGGTTAGAGCCCATTGATTTCCATTGACTTTCCATCCGGCGCGGAAGGCCCAGATGGCTCCAGATGTACAGATAGCACCGGCCATGGCGTAGAGTGCGGAAATCAGGAAACGGAAGACAATAATCCGTCTTGCTTTGATGGTGCCGAAAAGCCCGAATTGGGCGTATAGACCATTGATGGTAGCAAGGAAGAAGAACTGCTGAATCAGGATCAAGATGACCACCAGCGTGTTGTAGATGAGACGCGATCCCTGGGTAGTCGGCTGAATATTAATGGAAGCAAGGTGCCAGGGATCCACGTAGACCGCGACCGAGTCGGTACTGCTCCTGTTCACGGTTTGGAATAGGTGAGAGCCGGCGTCATCAAACTTCATATATGAAATACGAGCATTCTCCGACAGAATTCCCATTTGCTGAGCTAGTGAGTCGGCGATCGAGGAATACCTGGCCTCGTTCCATATGAAGGTCAGCACGTCGGTGCGGTTGTATGATGAGGCAAACTCGCTGTCGGTTAGGGCGGCAGTCAAACGGTCAGAGGCGTTCGTCGAGATATAGAGAGCTCCCCAATAGTCGGTGTTGCATATTGCCGCGCGTAGCATGGCAGGAGTGGGATATTGCGAAGGTGAGTATTCGATCAATGTTGGAAAGGCATCGTCGCTCAGGTCACTGTACGCCTGGCGAAGAGCAGATCCGATCCGCCCACCGTCATCGTAGTCCACAAACGCAACGTTGAGGTTGTGTGTGTGTCCCGCTTGTTGGTATAGCGACCCAAAGATGTATGAAAACAGTGATAGGAAGAGCAAAGTCAGGAGAAGCCCAAAGAGCGCTGCCGTGCGAAAAAATGCAAATCGCGACCTGAGGAGGCCGGGCTCGGAGAGGCTGAGGCGCCGCTCATTGTGCTTGGGATAGAGAGCCATGGGGTCTGCTCTATTCAATAAAAGGCAGGTTCATGCCCTTTAATATATTAGGGTTCGTATAACGTTTGCTAATTATTAGTAAATAGTCTTCCTGTATATTACTTGGCACACTAGCAGCTCTGAGTGAGCTGTCAAATCATACAACACAGACTCCAAGAGAGATAGATCTCTTGGCCTGCAGCACATTAAGCATTAGTAACGGGTCGCCCCGAACATTACTGGGTAAACTGGAAGCCCTGGAGTGAGCTGTTAAATTATACAACACAGATTCCAAGAGAGATTTCTTTGGTTGCAGCACATTAATCTATATTAAGACTGGCTAGGTTCTATTTGATGTTTCAGTTAAGCTTCTGATTGCTTTAGTTTTGAAATAAACGTTTCTTTAAAAAAGGCTCCTGTCAAGCAAACCACCCCAGCGTGTAATTTCTCGTCCAAAAAGATCCCATAACGCAGCATCATGTTCATGCCCAACCCGTGGTAGCCACCGAGGTCCAGTCTATTGCTCTTGGATACTGGATACTGGATACTGGATGCTGGCATCGCGCAATTTGGAAGTATAAAACACGGACGAATGGCCAAGGCAGGGGCAATGATCCCCAATGGCGGATTCTGCCCAATATGAGTCTCTTTCTTTTGCTAACAACGTATTATTCCTCAACTGTTTCATACCCAAGTTCTGCTACGGCATGAAAGGTCTCCTTCCGGCTCCATTTGCCGAGTATGAAGGATTGAGCGGATTTCCTGCAGGGTCGCCGGAGACAAGGGACTTCCAGACCTGCTACTGCACCCACCCGAACTCCCAGTGTCGGGGTCAGTTTCCGCCCGAGGCCCTCGTCTTAGCGGGTATCAATTGCTGGTGACGATCCCGGAGCAGTTTCCTAATTAGCTTACCTGTGCGACAAAGCGAACATACATGACGACCGCACTAGGTAAATCTCAATCAATTCACATGTTGTAGCGAGAAAATGTCAGTCTCCTATCATATCTAAGCGCGGATGGTAGAAGGTATGATCACTAATAACTCCACTACCGTACTCAAAGAGGCGACTGCGTGTACTTTGTATATATTTGTCAGTTCCCTGGCGATTGACGGACGTTGCCTGGTCTGAAGCCCTCCAACAATTGTCTTCCGCAGCAAACCCAGGTTCTGAACGCTGATACTGTCAGCCATGCTTTCTCTGCCCTTGGTCATTTCGATATTGAGCTTGCTCACAACGGTTCGTTCAGGCGTTGATAATAGATAGCGCGAGTATGCAGTCACTGACATGGCCCTTGATCGATGCAGTTTGGCATTTGTCTATATCGCCTCTATTTCCACCCCCTCGCCACATATCCTGGTCCTCTTTTCGCCAGGCTAACTGATTGGTATGCTGTTTACCACACATACATGGGTGACCTCCACATAGATATTTGGAGGTGTCACGAGCAATATGGTGAGGGCTCCCAACTCCTGCTCCGACTGCCCAAGGCTAATACTGGCGCTGATAATAGGGGATGTTGTACGATACGGCCCGAACAGGCTCGTCTTCAACACAGAGCCCGCTCTAAAGGGTACTCATTGCTCCTGCCCAACGCAACTTCTTCATGGTGGTGGTAAATAACACATATTCTTGGACAGGTATCTACGGACATGGCGCCAACGTGCTCAAGTCGAAGGGTTACGAGAAAGTCTCGCTTCTTCCCGGGGTCCATTCTAGTATCGCGACCCTCGATAACACGAAACACAAGGGCTTCCGACGGCTCCTCACCCAGGGTCTCTCCGATGCGAATATCCGGTCAATGGACTCTAAGATGACAAAGATTGCGGCATCCTTTGCCAGGATCGTCGGGGAGAAGCAGGACAGACATGTTATAGCAACGGGAAAACAACCTGCCCTGGAGGCTGAGGAGGGTTGGAGTGTGCCCAAGAACATGGCTCATTGGTGTAAGCTTTCCCCTGTACAAGTCTACTCCCTTGGGTTGATATGAGATGGGACTCGGCTCACGGTTGTGTGCAGGCGACTACTTCACCTTTGATATGATGTCAGAGCTTGTATTTGGCAGCTCGTACGACCTGCTGCAAGACTCGCAGAACCACTTTATCATCGACGGTATTACTGCCCAGATGCATCGGTTTGGATTTCTTCTCAATTTCCCCGGGCTTGAAAGCATGGGGATGAATCATATACTGTTTCCCAGTGCAAGAGGGAAAGCCCTTCGGTTCTATGCCAAATCCAAACAAATCATGGAGGAGAGAAAGGCGAGAAAGGGGGAAAGGAAGGACGACGTCCTCAGTAACCTTCTTGCAGCAACGGATCCTGAAACAGGAGAGAGCTTCTCTAATCAACAGTTATGGATTGAGAGCAATTTATTGATTATTGCTGGTATGTATATGAACGCCTGAGGGAAGTCAGGAGTAGGGACTAACAGCTGACTACCGTCAATACAGGCTCCGATACTTCCTCAACTGCCATGGCTGCGTTGTTCTTCTACCTTTGTCGGAACCCCGCTGCCTACGACCGCGTAACCAAGGAAGTCCGCGGGGTTTTCCAGAGAGCCGATGAAATATCCCAAGGCCCCAAGCTCTCGTCATGCTCGTATCTTCGAGCATGCATCCAAGAGGCTCTCCGGCTTTGTCCTCCCGTCACTGGCCCTCTCTGGCGCCAGGTTCTCTCCGGTGGTCTTACTATCTCAGGACACAATATCCCAGCTGGGTCTGGCACCGGGTTCTGGTCACTCAATCGCAGCGAGAAATATTATACCGCGCCGCTTGAATTTCGACCGGAGCGATGGATCTCAGAGTCTACAGGTGCAGATCAGCTCGGCTTGGCAAGGGCTGCCTTTGCATCGTTTTCAGTTGGGCCTCGGAACTGTGTCGGTAAGGGATTAGCCATCACGGAGCTTATGCTTGGTATGGCTGCCGTTATCTCTCAGTATGACTTTCGTCCGGCACGGGATACGAGATTAGCTCGGGTGGGTGAAGGGGAAGGGGCATCCAAGGGGCAGTTTCAAACATTCTGGGGGTTCACAAGCGCAAAAGACGGGCCCTACATCGAGTATCGCGCTGTGAGATGAAGCTGGGGTTGATAGGGAAGACGAATGGACATGGAAAGGACAGTTTGCTGCCTGGGAACAGACTTGGTGGGCTGAGTCCAGTTGGTTTGTCAGAAGATGGACACGATTCTCTCTCCCAGCGTCTTTTCCCCGGACCTCCTTCTTTGTCCAGGTTGACTTTCACCCAAAGCCCGTGGAGGCCAGAAAAGCACCATTAGGTTGAGTATTTTGCCAACACCAAAGAACGCTAACCCTTACTCATCATACCTCTCCAAACACTTGTCAATAAGGACCGATAATTGATGCATCTTAGTTGAACTTTATTGCTGACTGAAGGCTTGGCGCATTCCACACCGGGCCCTGGGGCTGAATTCTTGTTCCAATTTTGAGAGAAGCAGCATTGTACCAAAAAGTCGAGTAATCAAGTGACATGGCGACCGAACCGTCCAGGCGGGTATGGTGGATGCCTTACTATTGATTACACATGCGCTGCTCTATATGGATCTTGACCACGCTCTTATTGATGTACCGAAGCGACGAGGAGACGGCAGAGAAAGCACGACCCAAGCCGGACTACGCCACTAAAGCCATTACTCAACATACACGTTGCGTTTGACACCTCAATTGCTCAGTGGCCTTCTGCCATGCTGCGTCTGTCCCGCCCGGTGCCCCGGGGCCGAGAGAAGTAAATTCCTCTCTGGGAAAGTGGAGTTGGTGCCAGACCAGTAGACCACCCTCCCTGGGGTCAAGGTTCCTGTCAACTAGGCATTTGGCATGGCCCCGTCTGACAACAGATACTCAGCTAGTGCGGAAATCGGACTCTTCGGACAAATAAGCAGACTATGAACCTTTACTGCCATTGCCGCTCTTTGATTAAGTACGAGGCCGCCACCGTACCCCTACGCCTCCATTGCCCGTATTCTGACTCTGTGGACTTTGAAGTAGAGACATCCGGATGACTCCGACTCCAGAATCGCGCAGACGCTTTGGTTTTGGGATCTTATCCGCAGCCCATGGAGAACTGCCTTGTTCGGCATTAAACGGCCCATACATTCGGGGCGTCGTTGCTGATCAGCAGTTGGGGATAATCCAGATAGGCAAATAGGCTAGGCTACAAACTAGAATGATGTTCAACAATGGCAAAATATATTGCGCTTTAGACAGAATATGGGCAACCCAACTTGGGGAATTTCGCGCTCTGCTTCTACCCGGACAAAAAAAACTAATACTCAAACTACTCTGCAGGGTTACTGTGGCGAAAAAAAACTCTCATTTCTCTTTGTGACAGGGGAAATCCATGGACAAGGCGAAACTCCCTACAGCGCCTGTTTCAATTGGTAATCATCTACCATGGCAGGTTGTTCTGAGCTCAAGCCATAATTTCCCGAACCAGCTTCTCAAGGTCCTCTGTGCTCATTCCTGGAATCCCCAGAAGCTCATTGCTAACCTTGTCGCTAAAATCACCTCCATACCCTGCGCCCCAGCATGCCCGGGCAATGAATCCAAGCGCCGAGTTGGCCACCTCCGCAGGATCGCTGCTCTTGAGCATCTCGTAAGATTTCTGCTCAACGTCCGCGGTCGAAACCACGGTCGTTGACCATTCCTTGCCGTCGATGCGCTTTGAGATATTAATCAGCTGGTTCTGGGTGACGGCGATATCGTGGAAGTAGATGTGCTTATTTTGAGTGGCTTGCAGATTCTGGATGATTCCAACTACAGCCTGCCCGATCGTTGCGAGCCGAGTCGCGGAGAAGCGGACGTCGCCACCATCGTAAAGGGTAGCGCTGTGGTCTTTGAGGTTGACCATGAAACCAATTTGAAGCTGCCAGTCGAGGAAGGAATTGTTGTACGCGAATGTATAGCTGAATCCGGCATTCTGGGCAGCCTTTTCCTCCAAGTACTCCTGCGTCTTGATCTTGTCCACGTAGAGTGGCAGCTTTCGGACGAGTGGGTTTGCTGAATCGTTTCCGAACTCGGACGGAATGAAGCGGGTGACGTTTGCCTCCAGAGAGGCATCAATGAGCTTCTTCTGTATGTTGAACAGATCCGCGAAGCCGAGGGTTGATACAACCACGTCCACGGGCTCGAGGGCGGAAACCAGGGACTCGTGCGAGTTGTAATCGACCTCTTGAACTTTCAATAGTTTTTCGGAACCAGGTGGGATGGAGACCTTGTGGGCGCTTCCGACTCGTGTAAGGACTGTAGTTTCGAGCGAGGCTGCAACAAGGGCCTGCAAGATGGCCGGACCAAGGTTCCCGGTCGCGCCAACGAGAGCAACACGTAGTGAGGACATGACAGGCAGAGAGATGGATTTTCTAGGAGCTGGTGCTAGAACTGAGGATCTGATGTGTCGGTGCTTTTGTCCATGGGAAATGCTGCGTTTATATATATTGACTGATGCAGTTTGTCTTACGATCATTGCGCTTCAGAGCAATGACAAATCGCGCCAATAATGTCCTGCGTCGTGAGCAGTAGTCTACATTCTGCCAGCAGCGGATCTTATAAATTAGGTAATGAAGCCTTTTGGATTAAAAATCGGGAGAAGCGCTCACCCTTGGATGCTGCAAGGCCAAATGTGGCGATGGAATGACAGTGCCAGGGAGTGCTACACTGAAAAGAGCACATTAGTTGGTCAGCTTGGCCGCTTGTGCTCCTTAAACTGAGTCTACGGATCACTTGGATCATTTAGAATCTGACTGCGCAACACGGTTGCTGACAGAAATTGGTCAATAGTTTTTCAGGCCGTAGACTCGACTCTTGACCATGAGATGTGGGGACCTCAAGAATTAACCCCCAGACTTTGGGACGCAAGTGTCATGGACAGCATTTTATTGGCCAGAAGTAAGCTCCTGATTAGGAAGTGGAGCTATCGGCCCGCGGCGGGCTTGGGCCCGACTGGTTGACCAAGACTTCTTCAGCATGGAGGGGAATGTGCCGTCGGACTGCGAGAATTTCTACAATTTCTCATATCTTGTCTGCGTATTTGGTAGCTTAGTAACGACTGAGCCAAGGATCTAGACTATCACTTCAGAAGACACCCCACCGGAGGAGTAAAGGCAGTAATATTACCTTGCAACAGAGTGTACTTGAGTATGGAATTTTATAAAGTCTTCAATCCTCCTCATTGTAGACGTATAGGCATACACCAAGATCATACCTGCTTAAGCCCACTTCTCTTCCCATCATTCCGAGTTCATCCCGATTTCAACCACAAACAATGGCGTCCCGCTTCCCCTCCCCAGTCGAAGATGTTTCGCCTCTGGCGCAACCGCTTCGCTTTGAGTTCAGCCAGCGAACTGCCCCCAATCGGTTTTTGAAAGCTGCAATGACCGAAAAGCTGAGTTCCTGGGATCCCCAGAATAAAGAGGCTCGCGGAATTCCCTCGACGGCGATACACAACTTGTACCAGCGATGGGGCGAAGGCGAACTCGGCCACATCCTGACGGGCAATATCATGCTGGCATACGACCAGCTGGAAGCCGCGGGCAATCTCATCATCCCCACAGACGATCCCTTTGAGGGACCACGTTTTGACGCTTTTGCCAAGCTCGCTTCCCTTGCAAAGGCTCACGGTAGCCTCATTACGGGCCAGGTCACGCACCCAGGACGACAGGTTGACCGCAGAATACAGCCCGATCCTGTCTCTGCGAGTGATGTTCAGCTCCAGGGCAAAGTTCTCGGCCTCGAGTTCGCGAAACCCCATCCCGCCTCACAGGAGGAAATAAACGAGATTGTGCGCAGTTTCACCTTTGCGGCGCAGTATCTGCAGCGGGCGGGATTCGATGGGATTGAACTGCAAGGGGCACACGGGTATCTGCTTTCCCAATTTCTCTCACGCACCACCAATCTTCGCACCGATGCGTATGGTGGTAGTCTTCGAAACCGTGCCCGCCTAATCATGGAGATTGCGCAATGCATCCGCGCAAATACACCTTCGGACTTCATTCTCGGAATCAAAATCAACAGTGTGGAGTTCCAATCTGGCGGGCTAACGGTGGAGGAAGCACGAGAGCTCTGCCAAATGCTCGAAGAAGCGACCTTTGACTTTGTCGAACTGAGCGGCGGCACATATCAGGCCATGGCTTTCAAGCACGAGCGCGAGTCGACCAGAAAGCGGGAGGCGTTTTTCCTCGAGTTCGCGGACATGATTGTGCCTGCGCTGAGCAAGACAAAGACCTATATTACTGGAGGGTTCAGAACACTACGGGGGATGTTGGAAGCGCTGAAGACAGTTGATGGGGTTGGCCTTGGGCGGGTGGTCGCACAGGAGTTCAGTTTGGCCAAGGACATGCTGAATGGTACAATTACTGGTGCCATCGACCGAAAGGTCAACCAGAATGACTTTGCCTTGACCAATATCATTGCGGGAAGTCAGATGCGACAGGTAGGTAAAGGACAGGAGCCGATTGATATGAGCCTGGAGCAGAATGTGCAAGTCTTTGTGAAGGCGATGACATCCTGGGCCCAACGGATGGCAGATGACGCAGAGACGATGAAGCTGTTTGGCTATGTCGATCTGGACCTGTAAAAAGAGACTGTTTCCACTTTAAAATCAGTCTACATATCTTTTAATGAGCTGTGAACACTACTCTAATTTCCTGTAGCTCATCCAATGGCTCTTCCATGCAGTCAGAGTGCTTTCATCCCACAAGTGTCGCTTCGCTATCCTCTCCACATCTTCCCAGCCATCGATCCATCTCTCTTGGAGAAGCACGTCCCTCATTAGCTGACGGGCCCGCTGCTTCAGAGTAGCACCAGCGGTAATTGCCACCTCGGTACCAACAAGGGTCGCCCAGACCCTCAATTCACGGTAGCACGACTTGCCCCCTGCACTAAAAGCAGGCATCTGGCTTCCCATCAGCCCGAGCTTGTATATATAAGCCACCTCGGGGAACATCTGCATCTGTGCCGTGCGCCGCGTGAGAAACGCAACCATGCCAAGGCAGGCCAATCGTTCGACTACATTTTGTGACCGAGTAAGCAATAGGCGCGCTCGTCTAATTCCCTTGGTTTGCCGCTCAGCTGCCTGTGTGTCGTCTTCAGACTCTTTAAGCTGCTCCTTGAGAAGCAGGATAAACTCAATGCTGAGATTTCCTAGCATCGCCAACTCGCGAAAACCCTCCGGCAGGGTATTGATCGTCGATTTCAGCCATCCACTGAGCTGGGTGCCGGGCTGCAGGTCTGGGTATCGAAGCTCTGGGTGAGTCGTAACAGCCGTTCCAGGAAACTCCGCATCACTGGTTGACGTTTCATGGCGTGCTTCATGACTTTCATGTCGGATCGCAGATGCCATTTCCGTACCCTCGACTAGCCCAGCAGCCTGCAGCACAAAAAGATCCTTCAAGCATCCGCTCGCGACTCTCCCCCTCATCTGCATCATCCTCAGCAGCCCCTGGCAATGCGCCTTGAACTCAGTCTCGTAACCAAACCTGGCGGCGCCTTCCATCAAGTAAAAAGTCGATAGAATCGTCTCATTTGATGTCCAGGTTGCGAGTTGGTCCTCTGTTAGTGGCCCCGTCCCTGTCCCTGCGCCTGTTGCGATTTTGGCCTGCAGCGCCTTCAACGCCCGTGCCTTGTGCCATAACATGGTGGTGGTTGGTGTGACCTTGTCTTCCAGCGTCGTGATCCGCACCCCATGTGTAAACGCCGCAACGGCGTCAAAGAGTGCAACGTCTGCGCAGATCATTTGTACCCAGCAGCGAACAAATGGATTAGCCCCGGGGCCCCAGTGCGTCAAACGGGCCGCCAGGTAGTGGATGTCTGTCATGTGAGAGAAACTTAATATCAGATGTAGCTTGGTGAACTCTCGCATGACAAGGGCAGTAGGGTGCGACTCACGCAAATCTAAAACATCAAAGACTTTCTCACGATGCTCGGGTGGATAGGCGGGCACAAAACATTCTATGACGGGCCGCAGTAGCAGAATTCCATTCTCCCTTTCAATGCCGGGTCTCGAGTACTGAGGTATTTGCGGCCAAGCGATTTCCTCCCCTTCCACGGTCTCTGGGTCATGGTTGGCCTCATAGCTCAAGACATGAGACGGCGATCCTCGAATGACAATCTGCGTTTGACCCTCTGGCAAAGGTGCCAGTGGCTGCAGGCGTGGCCGTGCCCTCTCCTGGTTGACGTTGGCGTCGGCGGCTTGCTGTGCTCGTTTCGCAGGGGCTGAACGGTTTCGATAGTGTTTTCCGATGTAGGCAGATACTTCGCGGCGCTGGGTCCGGTTTGGCCGGGGATTCGAGGGGTCATAGTTCACAAATGCGTGTTTTTGGCTTTCATCCATAATTCCCAATTAGTGGATTGGTAGTAAGTAGTTGCGGTTTTCAGTCAATGTAAATGATGACTTTAGGGCCGCACTCACTATGTCAAGATACTCGGCGAAAATAAATAACAGTTACCATGAAACAGCCCTAGAGACGACTAGAAGCTCAGTCATTGAGTAATTGGACGCCAAGTATTTGTCATCACCAAATTGCCCTGCCATCGCCTTGCTGTTCCAACGTCTTCCATAACTCCATCGACGTCTAATGGGGGCAATTTTTGTAAATAGTTTGCAAATCTTAGCTTGATTGTTAATGGAGAGCCCTGAGGCAGCAAACATCTACGCCATTCTGCAGAATCTGACTGGAGAAGCGCTGACAAATTTTGCGTCCTCATGCTGATAGCTCTTATGACAGCTGTTTCCGAATTTCCTACCTGAGATTGATAGGTAGGGTAAGCTTGACTGTAACCTGCGATCTCTTCCTGCACCGCGGACTATTATATTTTCATGCTTAAAAAAGGGGAGCTGAGGGTGACATTGAATCATGCTCTCTCCCCCATTCATCAAATAAGAGGAATCATATCGAGACGGCCAAAGGCATTCATGCCAATTATGATTGGGTAGGAGTCAAGCTGTCAACTAATCCTTGCCATACGTGCCTTTTTGGGCCTCTGCTGCGCAGCGTTCGAAGCGATATTGTTGGCCAGAAGATCATTACTGGCTGGTTCAGACAGCCAATCACTCGCAGTTCGTCTGCTGGTGGCGAACATCGCTAAGCACTTTTAAGGCGTCCAGCATGATTAGCTCGGAGCGGCACGGGCATTGGTGGAGAAGTACTTCCCGTATCAGGAACGGAAGCCGGGGTATTATTAAGTGCAAAAAACAGGCTGCTTCTATAGAGTCGCTTTGAGCACTGATCATGCAGAAGATATCTTTCGTATATTAAAGGGCTGTACTCATCCTTGTCGATTTGCCAATAGCCGATCTATACTGAACTGTGTCGGCAACCAGTAAGATCATATGCATCTGCTAGCTAATCATACGAGGAAAAAGATAAGAAAATCTGTAGAAAACACAGTATAAGGACGAGGAGATGGAAACAGCAAAAGGTAATCTAGAAATGACAGAGAAAAAAGTGGTACTTTCGCGAACCTTACCGTTGCAGGCGGCCTTTTCCCGTGCTTGGTGCACTTTTCGCGCCAATTGTGTGCCCACACCTCGCCTTGGTAACTATGATGGGTGGTTGTTTTGCATTTCGCTTCATGTCCCTAGTGCTATTCCACTTTGGAAAGTTGGCGAGTAGACTCCTTGGGGCGCCTAGCGTGGCTTGTTCTTCAGATGTTGTCCTGGAATTAAAACACCAAGAACGAGAACAAACCTTGCAGTTCATATACCCTTAGCCTTCTCCTCATTCCTCGCCTTTGCTTTCTGCAACTTTTCTCTCTATCGCAATCATGACGGACGGCTTCGAGGACTGGCAGCCCTACTACTATGACCCGTCAATGGCGGCGGCTGTCATTTTTATCATCTTGTTTGGCATTTTGACTGCTCTGCATACGTATCACCTTTATCAAACGCGAACATGGTTCTTTGTTCCCCTAATCCTCGGTGGCTACTGTTTGTTTCCTTGCAAATTTCTCGTGCGATGTTCTTCTTTCTCACCAGCACAGTCGAGGTCATAGGATATATTGGTCGCGCGATCTCATCGTCAGAGTCTCCACACTGGGCACTTGGTCCTTATATTATGCAGAGCGTGCTATTGCTCGTTGCTCCTGCCTTGTATGCCGCAAGCATCTACATGTACCTCGGTCGGGTTATTGTGCTTGTACGCGGTGAGGAGTTCTCGCTGCTCCACGTCAGCTGGATGACCAAGATCTTTGTCGCTGGGGATGTGCTCAGCTTCATAATGCAATCGTCTGGTATATTATTTCCCAAATTTACCCGCTCAACTACGCAATACAGTGCCATGTGCTGATCGTTTGGACTGGGCAGGAGCGGGTATTATTGCAAAAGGCGAATTGCGAACAGGAGAGGATATTATTGTCGGCGGCCTCTTTGTCCAGGTTATCTTCTTTGGATTTTTCGTCCTCTGCGCGGTTGTATTTCAACGCCGGCTTGGTGAAAACCTCGCCAGGTTGGGTGTGACGAGTTCCATGCCTTGGAAGAAACACCTCTGGGCCTTGTATGCATCGAGTGCATTGATCCTTGTTCGGTCCGTTTTCCGCACCGTCGAGTATCTGCAGGGGTACTACGGTTCTTTGCTGCAGACGGAGGTGTATATATATGTGTTTGATGCTGTTCTGATGTGGCTTGTTCTTGTGATATTCCTGGTTGTTCACCCAAGTGAGGTGTACTGTCTTCTGGGTCGCGGGCGAGTCATGACAACCAAAGGAGGCCTAAGCATCACTGAAGTTCTACTGTGATGCTTCCTCCATGTATGTATTGAGATCTCGACCCAAATAAGGCGTTTCAAGTTAACTTCAAGTTCCCGTTCTGTTGAACTGCCTCGGGAGAGCATTTGCTGCACCTTGGCTAAAATACCTGCAGTATTAGCTACCAATATCTTGAGAATACATTGTTCCAAAATCTCAGAACTCGATGATAACCTGCCGCAGTCGTTTATAGTCTGATTCAGTGGAGTTTGCGGGTGTGATCAAACAACTCCCAGCAGCAAATTTGCCAGCATGCTGATTCCCACCAGCTGTCTTGAAAGAAGTACGATCTTTCCACAAAGTAAGAAGAGACACGGGTCTAAGCCATGAACAGGCTTTATTTTAGCTTGCATTGTTCGAATCTCAACGTGGGGGACGGTATGACTGATGGCAACCAAATGGTGTCTTGAGGACCAATGGCGCAGGGAGACCGTGGCATCAGTTGGCTCTTGAGTCTCCAATTGTTGGGTATGGGTAAGGATTCTTAACCCCTGCAGTTCTTTCCTATCAACGAGATCCGATGGTATTCATCTTTCTAGCATCGCAGAGACTAGCAAGCTGTTGACACCCTGGCTCACACTGTCCAAAGATAGCGCGCATGTTGCGAAATTGCCTGCCCAGTTCTCTGGCAACAGATATTCGGCCCTGCTTCGTTCTACAGGAGAACGAACCAGGTTCGTTGCGGTGGGGCTTGCTGCTGGTATCCCCGCCACGGCTATGTGTTCGCATATTTTCCGACGGTGTAGCTGAATTCATTCTTGGATGGATAGGGAGTGTCGTGGGCTTTGCTAGAAGGACTTCTGCTGTTGTTTTGTCTGGGCCTCAGACGCATCCCCAGCCGGGTGTGTATTCGCCAAGAGGCAGACTGATGCCATTTGATGCGGCCATTATTCTGCATTTGCACTGTAGTCTGCGAAGTGTATGATGTTAGTTGAGTATAGGAGCCCTCAGATTCGGCCAGATCGTGGGTGGGCTCTAGGCTGGGCGGACAAAGGAAGATGCGAGCAAAGGTCCGAGGAGCATGAGGGTCTGTGCACTGCATCTGCCATGGTACTATAAATCAAAACTCATATCAGGGGCCTGGGTGAGACCCCGAGTGTAGCGGACTGCATGACCATGCTATTAGGTTGCCTGAAAAGTAGCGAGATACGCCTAGAGTACCCAGCGTGACGATCTGCACCAGGTGGTCGTACAGGGCTCACAAAAACAAGTATCTTGTCACCAGTCCCGCTTACAAAGTCAGCCAGCCCAGATCCAGGCCCCCACCCCAACATGTGGTTCGAAATGGCATGTCATAAACCGACGCCGACCTGGCTACAGAATAAACAGAAGTTATGTCAGCCGAAAATCTGAGCTATATTACAGCATCGGTCAGTAGACTGGTGTCATGGCACCTTTTTACTCGACTGGTGAAGTTGTTAACTTACCATCTCAATCAATATTGTCCTCTGATCAAATGGACCCAAGGCAAGGTCGGTATTTGACGTGTGATAGAACCTGGACGGTTGACGGCCTGTGAGCCTTGACTCTGCCTTGACTTTGCATATGGACCAGTCATGGATCGAGGATCCGCAGGACCTGGAGAGAAGTCTTGTCCGAAAGGTCGATAAGATTCCCCTGGGACTACGCCAGGGTAATATGTCCCACCCAAGGTACTCCAACTAAAAAGTCCACAGCGACCTAGTACGATTGACGATAGCCTAGGGACAGAGGAACTGAGGGTTTTAGTACAGAAGTTTATTCTGGTGACCAAAAAAGAAGAAGATAGGGGTTTCGGGTACAGCCAGCCAGTGGGAGGTAAGCCGGAGTTACAACGACTTTGCAACGATGAGAAGCATAAACCGGATTGCAATTATGCGGGGGGTACCAGCCAAACGTCCGCTTGTTATATCTGGCATTCGCTGGGATTGTCATACCTCACGCTTCTCAACATTCATCTCAACCTCTTTCTCGTCACAGCAAGCAAAAAGAATAAAATAATCTTATGATGGTCGGCTCCAGAATAACTATACGCCTCTTGCACGGGGCCTTCCACTTATCATCAGCGTGGGACAAAGAAATGAGCCCCCTCAGCACAGAAGGATACTGTTGCGTCGCGCCACAACTCTGCGTTGTTGTTGTCGGAGGCCACGGCAAGGCCATGACCAATTGGCATCCCTGTGTGGGACAGGTGCAGCAGCTCCTCCCAGCTGAGACATCCGCAGGCCAAGACGTGGTGGTTGTGAACCACTCCCTGGATGGACCTGCCAGCTGTGGCTCGATAAAGGGGTGTACCGACGCTAACCCATCTCAGCTTGACGAGGGATAAAGACGCGTGATGGGGTATCGTCCAGGTTACGGGCATGACGACCAACAGGTGTTCAGCTTGATCTGCAAGTCTAGCGTTCCAGACGCAGATGGATAGCTGGCTCCACTGTCTAGTGAGAGGAGGCAAGCCTCCTGACATGATTTTGACCCTGCCAATGCAGGATACGGGGTTTCGCAGCTTATTCCAATTTCGGCTGTGCTCAATCAACGGGCCGAGGGGCTGTCCCCCTGGCTACAACGACGTTCCAGCTTGGTATCTCGTCTGTGACGACGATCGGGTGATCTCGAAACAACAGCAGGGATCGTATGTAGGTGTGCTTAGGGAGGTCAATAGTCGTGTTACCACGAAGCACATGAACCGTGGGCATAGTCCACTTCTAAAAGTGCCACTGGAAACGGCCGGGTATGTGCACAACGCTGCGGAGGATCATTACCGCTACGGTATAGGTGGCCAATACGTGGCGCGAAAAGCGAGTAGGGGAGGTTAGCTACCAAGGCAGTGGATAATTGCCGCAGGCTTCCAGCACACACTTAACTAACTTATAGGATGGTTTGTGGAAAGGAGCTCTTTAGAGTTTCCTGAACTTTGGGCATGGACATCCTCTCTGGAGGTTCTTCGCCAGCCAGAAAGTTTCAAGTGCCCATGGTCTTAGTATAGAAGGATGATAACAGCGTTAATTTAGTCTACCGGAAGTCTATGAAAATACCCGGTTCATCCCAAGCCAGTAGCCCATTATCCGTAAACCTCGAGTCCATGAACCCGCTCTCAAGGGAGAAAAACATGTCTTCAGTGATCTGTGCGACTGATGGCTGCGTCTGAGGGTCGGTGTTGTTGAGGCTGAGGCTGGAATATAATCCCAACTGCCCAGCCAAAGCCATCTCATTCAAGGGGAATACACTGTCCCTGTAATGCACCGGGGACGGTTCGGAATCGGCGGGTCGAGGCTGAGACTGGGTGCTTGAGGCCCTCGACATGTAGTCATCGTTTTTCACGCTAATGTACGGACCCTGTAGCCTGAACTCTGATTGAATTCGGAAAACAATGGCAGAGAGAAGGCGGGCCTGTGCATGAAGGGGGCACGATGGCAGGGATCTCGCAGGATGGAGCCTTTGGTAACAACTGCCAAGCGAGTCGGCCGCAGTGGCGTGTATGGCACTTGCCTCGTTGAGGACTTTCAATCCTTCCTCAAGAGAGACACCGGGCACCCGCCCAGCTTGCTTCATGAGCTTGAGCAGCAACATTGCAGCGTAGGCTGTCATTAGATGTGCAGTGTCCCACAAATAATAAAGTACATCTAATTTGCCTAGTGAGATGCTCTGTCGAAGCACACTCAGGGCACTTGAATAGCAGACACGGATGGTCTCTACTGCGTCCTCGTGCAAAGCATTATTATCATTGGCAGCCAGAATCCGGTGCAAAAGCACCGAGTTGAAAGATAGACGCATGTAGTTTTGGAAGAAATATATCAAGGGGACTTGCCAGGGCTCAGAGCCTGGGACTTGCGGAAGATCAGACCAGGTGCGGCACAGTGATTGATCGTGGACTTACACTTGGTAAAGACGGTTGGCCAGTACTCTCCCCACTCTGTCAGACCCTTGTTCAACTCCTTGATTGCTGATTTGAAGGCAACGTTGTCTGCAGGTTCGGACCCCGACCCTTGCTTACGGCTCTTCATCATAATATCATATGCAGGCTGAGCAATCCTGGTCAGCTCAGACCCTCCCACGGCTTTGCCATCACCTAGAGGGTACGTCCATTTGTCTAGAGTCAGCCAGGACCTAGACGCCGACTCCCCATCAATCGGTGCAAGAAATAGCGGTCGATCAGTAAAGTAGCTTGACCTAGATTCACACGACCGTAAGCCTCTAAACAGGGACCATGATATTCTCACTCACGTCCGGTCTATGTTCCCCAGAGCAAGCCAGACCCGATCCCTATCCCTCTTCTGCCGCACCTCAAGTTCGGCTTCATGTGATTTGGATGCCTCACTCCCATCACAGGCACAGCGCCGCCTCGTCATGTTCCATTCCGCAGAAACCGCCATGCGAAGCGCGAACCCCACCAGGGTATAGCCTCTCGTATCTCCAACATCCTTCCAGTAATACATGCAGATAATCGACCATATGTTCTCAATAGCGGAGTCGCAGGCCAGCAAAACCTTTCCAAGTAGGCTTTCAGAGTGTTCTCGCAGGATAGGGTATGATTCTGGCCGGAAGATCCGGGATGAAATAGTCAGTATCGAGGTGAATAATAAGCTTGATCTTTGTCGAGTGTATGAGAATGTATAGAGATCTGGATCCAGCAACCCAACCAAGCAATTAAAGTGCTTGTAGAATCTGGTCACGTAGATGGCATCAGTGCAAGTCGGAATATGCCCACACTATGAGGGGGAAGCATACCCTTCATATAAGAATTGTGCAGAAGGGCGACTGATCAAATTCAGGTCAATAGGATCGCCCGTTTCCGTACCCTGCGTGTTCTCTTGGACAACCGGGGAAGCATCACAGCTCTCGCCATCGCCGTCGCCAAGTATGATCCGGTTAGGGTCCAGAGCAGTATGCAAACATAGCCCTCGAGTACCTTGCGTGTGCATCATAAACGACTGGGGAGAGAAAGATGGATTGAAAGATGTATAGTCCCCTTGCGAGGGCAACGTGGTATGCTCTTCATCAAGTAGACATAGGGAGCCTGATGCCCCGTGGCCGTCCGAGGGTGTAGTGGAAGCCGAAGCCTGTAAGGGGTTAGACCAGTTTTCGGTTGCCAGTGGTGTCAAACTCCGTAGGCCTACCTGATGAAGACCGCCGCCTCTCTCTCTACCACTGGGTGCTACTGCGAGGGGCGGCACGGGCTGAACCAGATTATCTGGTCTGAGGCCTGATTGTAAGAACGAGGCGCTCGTGTAGTTTCAAACAAGGCATGACAGAGTTTACCTGGATGCATTCCTCTCCCGGCGCCACAGTCCTCGTCGATGTGACTCAAAGATGCAGTCTTTCTGCAACCTCGCACAACGATCACAGTGGTTTGGAACAGAACCAGTAGTCACACATCTGATCTTGGCGCGGCGACAAGCCGTGCATGCTACGCCGTAGGGTCTGTCAATATTAGAAGTCAGCTATCTAAGGTAACTTTGTTGTGGGGTGAAATAATCAAGTAGTTGGTTTGCTACCCACCTTCGCTGGCTTTGAACTGGATCATTCATTGGGAAGAATAGTATGTAGTTTGCTTTGGTGCTTATAGATTCAGTTGACTATGCCTCAGAGTAGAGTGGATATGAATATACCACAGGGTTACTAAGTATGGGGTTCCCTGTGGGTGGTCTCTCAGAAACTGAGACCTTGCATGTTGAATAGCCTGCCCTCACCCTGTGACAGCACAGCCTCGCTAGCGGATGATTTCATCATTCCAGATATAGATGAAATCACGTCTGCCGGCGTGTGTGGATCTAATCTATTTAGACTCGGCTGAATCGACTCGCCAACTTTTGAGGATATAACCAGTGGGTCTCTTTCAGCGAAATAGGTATGATGATTGGCGGCTCACTAGTTCAGGTCTCCGAGTTAAGCAAACTGCATGACTCGCCAATGCCTCCCGAAACGAGGTGGAGTCGAGCTGAGGACGTCACTAATGGACCCTGTTTATGGTGAAGTGGAGTCTTGGAGTATTGGCTCTGGACCATCCAATCAGAGGCCAAAGAAGTAATTCCCCAACTGGGAATAGTCTCTATTTCACCCATGAGCTTCATCGCCTAGAGTTGTTCTGGACTTGCCTGGTGTCCGGCTAGCAGGAGAGCCCAACGATTGCCACGGTCCTAAATCCTGGCCAGGCAAGATAATATTTGAGATTTGAGTTTTAATGCCTACTCCATAAACCTTCTAAATCATCATCGGCCCGTGACACGGATCGCAGCACATGCCTAAGCGAGGTGGCTGAGGAGAAGAAGTGAAGAGAGCATGCAAGAAACACCAACAGCAATGTCTCTTTAGAGCCTTCGTATCATGAGGATCATCATTACTCCATTTGGCGACAAGCAGGGGCGGCAGTGCTTATCCGCCACCGCCTGGCAGCACTATCTCTTGCATAATTTCGAGTGCCGGGAGCACCCTTCAAGAGGCCAAATTACAATCGTAGTAGAACACGTAATGTAACTTGAAAAAATCGCCGCCATATCTCTTCCTTGAAAGACCTCATTTTAGAAAAAGCAAGCACTGTATAGGCGCTGCCACACAGTCTCACCAGCACCATAATGACACTTTATTGAAAACCACAGGAAGAGAAGTCACTCCCCAGGCAAATGTCGAGTTACACTGTTCATGGCCTTTAGTAGTAGATCATTCAACGTCGCGTTGGCACACACCAGAGGAAGGAAGCGGATTGGCTACCTGGCAGATAGCCTAAAGTGCTCGTAGCAAGTACTTGGCTGATTCTCATTGGAAGCTCGCTCCTCGGAAATGGTACTATAGGATGATTTGTGCAAGACTACGTGACACATGTACCATGTCCACCATCGCTGCCTTGATAGAACTAACCCTCTTTTGGCGAGCACTGCTCTCTGTATCTAGTGAGGCTGTCCGCCTTCTAGCCCTGTTACTGTGTCCAGGTGGCCTTGAGAGAATCCAAATACCCATCCATCACCCCAAATCCTCAATTAGTGAATGACAGAATCTCTCCTGGCGACTTCATTTTTCCCTAGCCTTGGTAGCTTTGCTCCTCATGGCATCCTCCTCTTCCTTAGGAATCGCGGTCGACCCTATCGCCTTGGTCATAACAGAATGCATCACTATTACGTCTGCCTTCGAAAGCACTGCCCTCATTCTCTCTCTTTGAACCGGAATCCCTCGAAGAAAGTTGCCACGATACGAGCTCAACATCTCAATGAATCTGCCTCCTACCGGGGTAAGCCCTTCGCCTCGAGGCCCCCACCCTTCTGCGAAGAGGACAACGATAAACATGATGCAGGCAAGTGGTGGAGGACACACGGGATGAAGTGCCCGAACATTCAGCCGAAAAGTGCTTCTTTGATTACCTTGTTTGGTCAGCTACAGACCGAACTTCAGATATTCAATCTTTTGATTCCCCTATGTTACTGTATCCCTTCGTCCAGGTCCTCCGCTCCTCAACCCCCGTCGCTATCACAACGCTAGCCCTGCTCGCTTTGACGAAGATCTTCTTCTACAAAATTGTTGGCGAGCACTGCATGAGAATCTCCCTGGCTATGCAGCTAGCATCTTCCGCAATCACCCAATGTCAGTTTGAAGCAAGCGGTTTTAGTTCCAGTGGAATTGCGTTGCTGAAGATTTTGAGGTTGATGGAAGATATTACAACGGGGAAGCCAGTACGGCAACTTCGCGGGGTCACGAATATACATGGCATAATAAAGGCAGGGCTGAGGATTTGTGGTCAAGTCCATGTTTTGGGAGTACTTCGCACGTCTGCTAAGAACACTCTGATCAACGTTTGCCAGACAATATTTTTGCGATTGCCGGTTCTAGATGTGTTTTCACTGCCCGCCAGACAGGATTCCTTGTCTCTGACATACTTAACCACGTTGCCTCAATCTCTCGCTATAGCCTCCGAGGCTGCCACCTGCGCGGATCAAAAACAGTCTCGCCTTAGCCCTCCTCCTAAACCGATGCATGACGCCAATGCCTTTGCAAAACCATTAAATCACGATGGCGGCCCCCGTGGCGAAGCAAAACCGTATTCCCTAAACGCCATCAAAGAAATATTCCGAGTACCCCTCAACCTCTGACCCCTACCACCAGCCACGGACAGATCAAACAATGATAGTGCTAAGGCTGATTAACACGGCATCGGAAATCGCGGGGAGCCATATTATCAGGCATGCTCGTATCGCATACCTAGTGCAAAATGAACTTTGCCATCACGTATTCCAGCTCATCCGATCGAAGAGCGGAAATGTCGTACTGGTTACTACACTATTCATCACATGCTGCCCAGCCTTGAAAGTTCAGCAAGAGCATCACCTCACATACCTCGTTGTGTGTATCCGCGCTAGCGCAGACATCCCCGGTGATATTTACGAACAAATGGGTTAGAAACATCCCGCAGAGATACCACGGATTTTGCAGAATCTCAGCTGACACTCTAGTGTTATTACAGGTAACGATCGAGGAAACATTGAACTCTATCGTTCTTCACTTGAGACCAGAGAAGTGATGATCGAAGGGCTCTGCGTGCTGGTAGGCATCCCAAGCTTCATGGTGGAAGTCTTCATCAACTACGACAGTGATGTTGACCAAGTGGCCTGTGCGAGGATATAACCAAGACTCCGTGCTGGGGTGTCCTTTCCGTCCACAATACATCAGCAGTATGTCTAGATACCCTGCTGGACTACATTCAGTCTATGTACGATCGCCTTGGTGACCAAGCTCCAACTGAGGGTTTTCCCTCTGGTAAGGATCTGAGGAAGCAGCGCAAGGCCGAGGTACTGATTATGAAGGGCGCCAAATCTTCAATGAGAATACCATTGACAACATCGTCTTTCTATCATCTCACAACATCCTTGAAAATCCAGATGACGCTGTCCAGGTGGCGAAATTTCTAAAGGCAACCTTTCGTCTTTCAAAGAAGATTTTAGGGGAATTCATCTCAAATCGGACCAGCAGAGATATCCTGACCGCGTTTATTAATTTGCATGACTTTTCTGGCAAGTTTGTGGTTGATGCGCTTCGAGATTTCCTCAGTATAGTCCGGCTGCCTGGCGAGGCCCCTCTCATAGAGCGAATCCTGGCGTCCTTCAGCAACAAGTATATAAAGGATCACGAACCAGCCCTTCTGGACATCATGGACATGGATTGTATGTTTGTCCTCACCTACGCTATTATCATGCTTAACACGTCACTGTATAACCCAAGCATAAAGGAAGTGGATCTCATGTCCTACGAAGATTGACCAAGAATCTACGAGGTTTGAATGCAGGTAACCATTTGATATGTAGCTGATGACTTGCTAGAGCCATCAAAGTAGGAAGTTGGCAGCACTCGCTCTACTGTGGACTGTCTACGCGCATGCTCAGTTGACAGCCTTCTCTCAAGTATTCAGTAAGTCTGGTCATTGTCTTCGGATGTGAAAATCTCTTTGCTAACAATGCTCTCATTTACTCAGGTTTCTACCTCTTCATTATCTGGAAGTATTTGTCGACATGGTGTTGATTCAGCTGCGCGAGGAGAATGAATCCGCAGCCGTGGCGGAACGACAGGGGCGTAAAGATACTCAAGGAACCGGCATAACTCAATATCATCCAAGTATGATCTATTTATTGGAGTCGGCGGCTATACTAACCCTTCGGAATAAGGAAACATTTGGTTGTCTCGGTGAAAGTCTTCTGGGCACTTTGCAGAATTACGTTAGAGATGCGAAGAACATACACTCTGCCACCATGTCGCAACTAACAACCTATTTGCTCAAGCGACTGTAACTAGGCTACGTCACCGTCTCTACATACCAACATCATGATACTTTACTAACAGTCTCTATTCAGGACCAACCATTCATACAGAATGCCGGCATTATTCAAAACATCTCTGAACTTGACCAAGAAACGCTAGCAAGCGTTGCTGTCCCAGCAATCAAGGGACTTTCACTTTGTCTATTCATTTGCAGCCATCTGCGAGATAAAGTAATTGCTTTTCCAGAGTTTTGGTCTATCCTCCAACGTTTACACTACCATGAAAAAGTCGTGCCAATGATCCTAAACATCCTCGAAAAAGCCATTACCTCGAGCAGTTTTATAGTTACGGCTGATAAGTACATGTCTGTCATTAGTCTCGCAAATGATTTTGGTACAGCTGCAAGCGTCGCCTACTTGAAGAAGCAGGAGGAGGCCGCACATACAAGGTATCTCCAGGCCACTGAACAACCAAATCTGAGGTATGTTCTCTTCTTTCGGACTGTGCTGTCTTTGACCGCGAAACACTGACACCAATCTGGTGATTGCAGGCCAGACAGCGCTATTTCGCGGGGCATGACTGCCATTGGCCTCGGTTTGCTTCTAGCCGTTGCAAATGCACAATGTTCGCCCATCATCAAACTCCCTTCAAGTAGGCAGTTCTAGCCGTCGGCTAACACGAGCAAATGGAAGCATGGTCTGCATACTGGTCACCTATCTTCAGCTGCCTGATGGCCCAGTGTATCAGCCCTTGTCGAGACATTCGCTACAATGCCATGGTGATATTTCAAAAGCTATTGCTATCAATAGACAACGGCTCGAATGAGCACTGGTGGCATGACGTCTTTAATAAGGCGCTCTTCCCGTTGAACCTGCAGTTGTTGGAGCCGGATGTGATCCGCTTAGATTTGACTGGGATATTGAAGAGTCATGTTCAAGTAGCGACTTTGACCTGCAAGGCGTTTCTGCGGTATTTGAACCAGCTCCAGCACCAGGAGCCCGAGGATTTGGTTGATAATGGGGATGTGCCAGACTTGTGGTTTCGCATTCTTGACGTTTTCGAGCAGATGGCAGAAAGAGGTCAGGGAACGTTATTGTGAGTATTTCTAATCCGTAGTAACTGTCATGAGATGTGAAGCTCTCATTCTAGTTCTTTGCTTTCCTCGTACAGGAGGAAGTCATACGGTAAGGCATTAAGCACGTCAGTCTTGTTATGGCAGATAGGGGCCTGCTGCTTCCGATTAGCGAACGGATATGGATGGCATTGAACCAAATTCTGGATGGCGTTTTGTCGGGCTTCTTTGAGGAGATGTCATCTAATATTTCGTAGAAATCGATCTCCTTGGGTTCGAACTCGAATCACTCCCTCGATATGGCCGGTATCTTTGTACCAGAGGCAACGCGCACTCTCACACTCTCTGAGCTACAAGATCTTGTATCTAGGCTCCAAGCTTTCGAGCACATTTGAAACACAAAACCGCTATTCAGGTTTCAAGCAGTACATCCCTTGATAGGATGGTCGTTCGGGCATAGAACACAGGTGAATATTCTGATATCTCTTTATATTCATGTGCTTTTCACGGTTGACCTTTCTTCTATGCAATAAAATGAAAGACCCCTGTATCCTGCAAGTACCTTGTTCATTGCCCTTGATCCAGTCTGATCAGAATCTCGCTTATCTGGGCGATATGCGTCGACTAGAAAGCGCACCTTGACGAGGCAGACCAGTATGGCGGACGCCTTCAGATGCCTCAAGAGAGCAGGACGCCGATTTACTCGCAATTATAGGCTTTCGCATTAGTTTGTACAATCTTCGCTGCCTTGTAGGCACTGGCACGATTTAGGCCTCGGACCTTGGGCGGTGTTGGCGGCCGATAAATGGGATCGTAAATACCGCAGAAAAGGGTTGTTCTGGCTTTGTTTAGTTACCAAGGGGTCCGTACATTTTCCGTACATAGTACAGAGCAGGATTGACTGGTGGCAACGTGGGGCACGAGCCTTTGTGAGTTCCATAAAGCTGGAAATTGGCGATTTGGACACATAAAACATTAAGAAATAAGTTGTTCATGAATCATAATCTATTTCAACAATCACTTGGGGCTGAGAGGCTTGTCATTTAGGATTACTAACAAAGCATCCAGACACCCCGTAATCGAAGTCTCATCGGCGGAACTGGCACTGGCACTGGCACTGGTTCTCTGCGAGTCGGGAGATGCGCTCGGGGATGGCAGATTAATGCTCGTGGTCAAAAGCGTGGCTAGACTCGATAGAGATTGGAGAACTTTCAGCTGTTGCACAAGGTGGACGATGGTTTCTCGTAGCCTGCGCAGATGCTGGTTCTCAGACAGCAGTGCCTCCTTGTCCGTTTGGAGCTGAGCCACTTTGTCGGACTCTTGCTGGAGCGCGGTTGACAGCTCTTGGCATTTGGATTCCAGAGCACTGATCTTCTGCTCGAGGTCTTTCTGGAGATCTTCTTTGCGTTTGCGAAACCGGCGCTGGGCTTCCCGGTTCTGAGCGCGGCGCTGAACATGATCGCGTGAGTTTGACGCTGAGACCAGCATGAGTGGACCAGAGGGGTACGTACATGATGCCGTTGGCATTGAGCCCCTGGCCCGGTGATTTGGAGCACGGAGCTTTGACTGCCTGACTGAGAAAGCGAATCGGGTTCAGGAGGCGACACTGGTGAAGATATGGGCGTGGTTGGGAATGATGTCGCGCTCATGTTTATTTCCTGGTAGAATCCAACGTGCTCCTGAAAATGCAGTGGTAAGTGCCATGTCCATCAAGAGGTCGAAAAAACGTACGTACCATCCCATTCATCAGCTCCAACTGAAAGGTGGTATCTTTATCGAGAGACGAGGAGACCGAGGTGATTGAGAACGCGCTGGGGCTCTGCAAGCACCATTGTGTATAGTCCTCCATAATAATAAGATTAGAAGTTGTGGATGTGGAGCGAGAAAATGGCCAAGTAGTGGCTGTTCTGAATAGATCTCTTCCATCCGACTGTCCCACAAACAGCGGGCCCTTTTATATCAAGGGTGCCCAGAAGATCAGGGCCTTTGGACAACGGCTAGGCACCCTGCAGAACTATGAAAATTTAATGGTTCATTTTGAGCAGTAATAATTGCAAGTCATCCGGAACCTCCCAAAGGACTCGCGAGAATCTGGCCAGCAGAAAGTGGATTAATGATCCTCAGGGCGTAGGCTCAAGTCGGGTCACTGATAAAATTGACTGCACCGGCCGGTGCTAGGGAGGTTCACTGGTAATTAGCAGGGAGTGTGCTGAGCATGCCGGACCAGTAGATTGGCACACAGAGACTAGGCTACTATCCTCGGGGTCATCTGGACCACGCAAAATAGAATGCAACGTCGGCTGTATCCGATGGTATCTACTCCACCGGGTATTTCAAATTTCCCCATGTCCTTTATGTGAAAACACTCCTAGTACAGGTCTCTTCGGACCCTGAGATCAACTTCTTAGCGGCGGTCGGGAAACTTTTCCAGCCATGTCACCAATTACGGCCTCGTGTTGATTGGACGGCAAGACGCCGAAATCTCAACACGGGATTCGGTCTCTGATTAAAAGACCCCGAATGCCGACCCGTCATTAAACTGAAGCTTGGTACTGGAGACTTGATTGGTTCTGTCTGTAGGTCAACTAGTCCATCGCTGGGCTCTAGTAGACGGTTTAGCAGAAAGAAGCCCACCGGTACATCGAGTCGTACAGCAAATAAAGAGTTGTACATCCTTATCTACACACACTGCATCTGCGAAGAAAATGGATAGGCTCTCGTTTCTCGTCCGTATTGTTGGGCAGGGCCAGTGAGGCTCATTGAACCCTTCATTTAACAAGTGCAGTCCTCGAACAATACGAACACCAGCTGAGACCGTGTAATAACGGGAATACATTGGCGGGTTTGTGGAAGGGGCCGCTTCCTAGGGAAGTCGTGGAACAGATTGAGATGATCTGGGTGGGAGATAGTGCGCCTGTTGACAACCTCAATCCCTTCAACGGTAGATAAAGAGATTTAGTCCGGGTGGGGGAGAGAGTCTCAGCTACTTGAACAACTATTTCTCTATGCGTATAATTCTGATATGGAGCCGAGATCTAAGCACGAGACATGTCAATTCTTACTGCACGACTAAAACAGACAATTGCGATATTATTGCTCAACTGCTTCCGGCCATCTCACATCGGAGGAGGAGGTTATGAGCCGTCTAGTCCAGTCATGTGCTCCACAACCTTTTGACGTAAGAGAGAGAAAAGATTGCTACATGCGCTGAGCAATTATTATGCGAAATAAATGAGCGTTAACATGTTTATTATCACCCCTGCTAGGAAGAGAATTGTTGTTGGTGATGGGAGAACGTTCAACAGTGGCTGAGTTGGAGTGGAGTTGCAGTGGGGCTGTTGCTTAGCTGGAGAAGGCAGTATCTACTATTGGTCAAAAGTAATTCCTCGATTAGGTTAGGGACCATGTGCTCCAGCCTCGGGCCCAGTCCGGCTTAGAGCCGCTGCGGGCCCATCAGGTCCACTTGTAACCATTTAGGTTGCCTTATCACATCGGTAGCTGGGGCCAGTGATAGCCTGCAGCTCTGGCCCGGGGCTCTGGAGGACAGCCCGGGAGATGAGGTCAAAGTCCGGCTGTGATTTACTTGGTCTGAAAATTCTTGACCTGATTTGGGAGCACTTGACGACGTACTGTATTGCAAATTACTAATCTGGTAGTTAGTCGCGGTTACTCTGCGAGGTTCGGTGAAGCAACTGCGTGGAGGAAATCACAGGCCTATTGGGGGTCCAATCGAAAAGCAAGCGTCTGCCCGTCTTCGAGCAAAAGCTGAATTCGCCACGGGGACCAGGGATGGGATCTCCGCGCTGAGCAAGCAGTGTTGGAATGCTGCTCGCTTAGGTAAATTCCGAGCGAAAGCCGAGCGATGCTTTGAACAGCGGGAAGGATGAATCAGACGGAGGGACTTACCATGGAAAAGACTTTGGGGCAGGGACTTTTATCAAAATTCCAGGGTGCAGTCCGGTCCGCATCTGTTCCTCTACATGGTCCTACACCTCTTATAGAATTCATTTTTCGGGTATCTGTATGCTTCGAGTTACCCGAATCCGTTGCCTTGATTAAGCCTTCAAATTTACTTCCCATTCGGCCTTGTCATCTATTAGGACATGTGCCAAGTTCCATTTTCAACAGGAAGTCAGTATAGCATATCTTTCTTAGGAGTTTTGTAGAGGGCCGTTAGTACACTGATAGGTTAAGCCACTAGATACGGCAACAATAGAAGCAACAGCAATACCCTAAACGAGAAATGATCATCAGCTACAACTGAAGTTGACCTATAACGTTAAGATACAGTAGTAAGACACTACAGTAGAGAGCAGGGCTATACTCTAATGTTGTGAGATATGATGATTGGCTAGATGTTGGCAGGTAACCCAAGCATAAGGCTCGACTGATAGATCATGGTGTTTTACCCCCAGGCTCAAGCAGTTTAGCCGCAACCTTGAGGGATTAGAGCACATTGCTCTTGTCAAAGGTCTCAGCCACATTGTGCGATGGAAAGGTCAGGATAGGTCAGCCGTTGATTCCTCTCTTCTACTGTGGTGGTAGTAGTAGCAGTATCAGGTGCGACATACCTGGACGTAGGCGTAGTTGTTGGCGGTGGTAGCCTTTTTCTTTGTCGCTGGTTGAGGCTGTAGCCACAACAAGAATGAGAAGATGGAAGCCAGCCTGCGGCAGAGAAACAGGCTAACGGCACCAACAACAACGCCTACGTCCAGGTATGTCGTACATTCCACTGCTTGTTGCTGAGATTGTTGCTGCCGAGGTTGCTGTTGCTGTACAGACGTCAAACGCCAAAGATCAGCCAACCCTATCACTGATGGTAAGTAAATCCACGGCACAAGCATATCTCACTCACTGTCTTCTTCGGAGTTGGCGCCTACGCCTGCGCCATCTGGCGTTGGCTATTATTATTGGTCTTTGGCGCGTTGTCTTTTCTGCCGTCAAGGGCGAGATTTTATTGTAATTCTAGTGTGCGTGTGTCTTTTTGTGACTATATGGTGTTTTCTGGAGAGGTGATCAGAGACGGAGGTCCAATTCTTTGTATATAACCCTTGCGAGAAGGAGACCGACTAGACTCATCCAAACAAAGGTCACTTTCTTTCAGATGCCACAATACCTGTAGCGAGATTATCCTCGCTTATTTATCCATCTGAGACATGAGATATCTCGACAATGGTCTCATCCAGTCGGCCAGTTATCCATTCATTCATTTAGTACTTAGTAGTAGCCCGCCCACGAAAAGGAAGTAGGGCAATGAACTCGGCAGAATTTACCCTTCCTAGTTGGATGGCTTACCCGGTTCCAAACGTCAAACAATGCCGCCGCATGATGGATATTGGAAGCTGAGTGATTCTTGGCGTACGCGAGCAAAAGGTATAGCTGATCGAGACATTTGGCTCATTCAACCCGCTATGGGACGGTCTGCTATTATCCTCGATAACGGAATGGCTATCTACAGGCCCAGCCGTCAACTTGGAATGTATGGTTCTTTTCCCTTTTTTTCAAAGATCGAAATATACCTAGGTAGTATAGTGGTCTAATCCTTCAAGGTTGATAGTAGATCTCGCCTCCTCGGCGTTCCTCTGATAAACTGACTACGCGAAAGTATTCAATGAGACTACAGCACGCAAGCGACGTAGTATCAATGCTCAGTCCTTCGCTCTTGCTCTTTTCCAACCGCAATACTCCCAAGATTTACTGTTAGCTGCGCACTAAGAACGTACAAGCCTGTAGATACTGCGCAAACTTATGGTTCTACCCTGCTATGACAGAGCTCTTGCAAGCAGGCAGGCAGTCTTATCGAAATGGCCCCATCAAGTAGTAGAGATGTGAAGAAGAAGGATCTACATCTACCCTATTTTGATTGGAGACCAGGGTCTCGAGCTGATTTATCCCTGAATTAAGTCAGAGGTACCTTACAACCAAGGAACAATGTTCGAGGTCGAACTGTATCAGGGCTTGCCGGAGCCCGCTCGCTAGGCCCTGTGGCAAAAGCCCTATTTCGTTCAATACACATGTATAATCGCTTCCTGAATCTGCAGATTGGACTACTAGTAGCCACCATGTTAGGTAGATTAGATAGTGAAGATGCATTCCACAAGAAAAAAAAAAGAAAGAAAGAAAATGAGAAAAAAAGTTCAAACCCTGTCTCTCGCGGCATCTTTACCTGCTCCCCCTCAAGCGACGCCTCATCCTAAGTTCCCAGCTAGGAGTTTTATGTACAGTGATATAAGGGAAAGAAGAGATTACATGTTTGGCAACTCGTATATGCTTGCTACATATGGCTGGCTTATGCTTCTCTAAGCAGTAGTCAACACCGTGGTTTTCGTGTCCTGGGACAGAACTGTGTAGTAGACGGGGAGGATCAAAGAAGCCCGTCTTTATGTCCCCCCAAACAAACGCTGAAACAGACACTTCCCATTCAACACAAAGCAACTTTTAGCCGTCTAACCATGCAACACACACGGCGTCTACAGCCGCTATTCTGTCCCAAACAAACAAACCACCTTTGTTCATCCTAGGGTTATCTCTCATCTCTATATTCACTGATAGATGTACCAAATAGATTGACCATGAGATATAACGACTTCTGCCTCCCATCCTTTTTTTGCTTTTGTAAATAATCCAAATTTCTCACAACATACTTCGAATAGAAACGCGTCTATCCATCCGACGGGTAGACGATATAGACGGATCCAGGCGATTCGCAGCACAACCACACACCCAGAACAAACAACCAAACAAACCAGAGATGCCTCCTGGCAGAAGGCCCAGAGCCACCGGCACCGCCAATCAGGCCCAGGCACCCGTGCGACGGAGCACACGCGCGAGCAAGCCGCCACAGAGGCTAGGCGCTGCAGTTCCGGCTCAGAACAATAATAATGCGGCGGGGCCTGCTAAGAGGGGTCGTGGCAGGCCAAAGAAAGGGCAGGAGAAGGTATGTCGTGCGTTCAGTGCAATGCGCTTCTGGTTTTTCTATGTTTGGTTGTAATTTGTGGTTTGGTATCATGAAGCTGACTCCTGTATAGAACGCACAGGGACGCAAGCGAAAACGCGCTGCTTCGTCTGACGATAAAGATGATGGCGACCAGGATGATGGCGATGGGCGATCTGCGAAGAGGCGACAGAACGGTCCCATATTCAACGTTTACTTCAACGGCCTTAAGGTGCGTACTGCTTCTGCAACAGGTAGAGATATCGCACAAACTAACTGAAATCCACCTGACAGGGAAAGAGTGGACAGAGAACAGGCAAGGGCGACGCCGTCTACCACTGGGTCACAAAGCGGCGTTGGCCAAAGGGGATGGGCGGCGCCGCTGCAAGTAGTGACGACGATGGCGACGACGACGACGACGACGACGACGATGAAGATGACGAGGCCGACGGAGGCGCTGGCGGACGAAACTCGCAGAGCTCCTCGCGGTCCAAATGGACGAACTTCCTGCAGGTCCAGAGCAGTTACGGGTACGAAGGCTGGAACGGAATCCACCAGGAAGACCTGAATCTCCTTACGGCGCTCGCTGCGCGCGACTGCGCGACTCCGCAAGGCACAGTCTTTGACGCGAATACGTTGAGGTATCTTGATCGGACGAAACAGTCTGGCACCCACACCGGCCTCGCTGCGCTGGTATTTCCGCTTATCGTCCCGTTTGCTGGTGTCGAAGTCCTGCGTGGCGCTGTCCCCTTCAACTATTTACTCGACCTGATTGACCAGACGTGGGATGCGTGCCCGCCGCTCGATCTCAATACGCAGAGGTTCTGGAAGATCCCGGAGCCACGGCCTTATTATACCGCCGGGTTTTCACGACGCGTCGGGTTTAGCGATGCGCAGAGCACGCTGCTTGAGCCGTATCTCAGCGCCGACGCTAACACTTCAACATTCCAGGCTTCCTCCGACATTATCTTTCCATTCCTTACTGCAGAGGGAAAGGATTGTCACGGGTCCATCAAGGAAGCGGACAAGAAGAACCTCCACCACATGACCCGCGCGATGAAAGGCGTCGTTGACCTATTCAAAAAAGTGAAACGCGAAAAGGAGTTGGATTGCAGGATTCTGGGATTTTCGATCTCGTTTGATTATGAGACGGTGAAAATCCATGCTCACTACCCCGTGGTCACCGAAAAGAGTGATGCAACGAAGGTAGATTATCACCGTCATGAGGTCAACAATTTCAGTTTCACCACCCAGAACGGCAGGGACAGATGGACTTGTTATAAGTTTGTCATGGCCATCTATAATGATTGGGTCCCCAAGCATTTCGAACGACTATGTTCCGCAATCGACCAGTTGCCAGTGTTTGATGTGGATGCAGATGGATCAGGGTCGGGTGACGCTGCTGACACTGCTGGTGCCGCTGCTCCTGTTGCCTCTGGTGCTCTTGGTGGTGCTGGTCCCTCTGGCGCGGCAGCCTCGGGCAACTAGACAATATCCCGCTACCGGAGCGAGGAAGGGGAGGAATCGGCAGTGCTAGTGGCTTTTCTCTGGTTTGAGTTGTATATATCATGTTAGAATTTTGTTCATTTGTTTTGTGTGTTTTGGTCACTGTCGCAGGCCGCAGCTTGTCATATGTTGGGAACCGAATTGGAGTCATGTGAAAATGATTGAGTTTGAGCGAAATGCATTGATTTTGTAGTGTGTTCTAGATGCAGGTCAGTGAGATACCTCAGCAATGGCCGCCAGCGGCGGAAGCTTCTCGCCAAGCAGCTCAGAGACCTCAGAGTGATGTGTGGTCTTGGACGTACTCGTAGATACAGCAAAAAAGTTCCGAAGATGGTCTCAAAGTCTAGGTACGACCATGACTTCTAGCCAGAGATTCGAAGTCTCTGTAAACTGAAGACCAAAGCGAAGGCCTCGATCCACCAGCGGCTGCAGGGATTGTTCTACCACGAGCGTCGGGGGATATCGGACGAGGAACGATCGCTGGTACGTTCCATAGCCGTGGCTGCCCGGCTTCATGATAAAGTGAGTGAGGTTAGGGACCGATTCGAGCATCCCCGATAGGATCTGGAGAGAGCGGAGAGTAGTTGGGTCAAAGATAAGAAAGTGCTCTTGGCGGACGAGACGTCGGACCCGGGTGAATTCCAGGTCAATTTCCGGTTTGTCAGAGTGACATAGTTCGGTAGTCGTGATGGATAAACTGACGAGGGATGGTGGAAACCATGGCCTCTTACCGTCGAAGCCGTGTATTTCTGTGAGAAAGCTGCCTGAGATGCTGAGATGTTGGAGTTTCGTGAACGGAGTCAACCCCTTGGTACCAAACAACAAGCCGACAGTTTCGGGGCAATTTCCCGCGACGCGGTGGACGAAATCAAATTCAAGTTCCCGGACAGAGGCGGCAATGGGTGAAAGTGCGGAGTCCATCGTCATTGCAGGGGCTGACAATGCATGGTCATACCTGCCCGAGATACGAAGCGTGAACGCCTCAAGTCTGCGGGGGAACTGAAGGATGGCGTAAAGCAAGCGCAGGGGAAGACCGTCCCATTGAAAACCCAAAGTCCGGAGGGCAGTGTACTTGGTCTGAGTCTGGTTTAGTAGGAGATTCGAGATCTCGCGCATCCTCCTGTTCGGAAAGTCGTCATGGTAACGATGACAGTAAGACACCTGAAGATGTTTCATCACTGGCGCGGAAAACATTGCCTGCAGCATTTGTTCCTGCAGGTTGTTTGGTAGGTCAGATGCATATCTGCAGTCAAGGTCAATGTAAACTGTATGATGGTCAGATTTCAAGCGCCATTTCTAATGGTGAGACTGAGAACACACAGGATTTCAAAGACTGGAGTGTTCTGTCCGAGACCAGCCTTGGAAGCATAAATACCAGGGAACATGCACTGACTACTTCATCACATGGATGGAAAGCAAGGCTGCGTAGTAGAGGTAAGGATGTAATCGTGTCGATGTGGAAGTTGCTGGCTTCTGCACCAATACAGCAAACATCCCCCTCTAATATACATGTCCTGACGGAGTTGCGAAGACCCGGCTCGCGTGCCGCAGCGTCGGCAAAGTGGACTAGAGACTCCCGGCTTTTCAGCTCAACCACAGAGTAAAGAGACGGCCGTACAAGAGCATAAAGTTCGTTCGAAGCTAGTGAAAGGGCAAGCTTGTCGCGCTGGTTGAGGTATGCCACAATTATATTGAATATTTCTAGCGGAAAGGATAGCAATCGCGCGGACGAGAAGAAGTATTCTTTCGTGGCGCCAAACTGGATGACTTGGCTGCTGGGTTCGGCCGCGGTAACCAGTTGGGATGGGGGCCCAATCTTGTCGAGGATCCCAAATGATCGAATCACTTCCATCGAGGTTATGACGAGAACGCTGATTTTCCGTGATGTGAGCTACAGTCCAAACAGACCCGGACATTTGACGGACAGCTCACTTTGTCTCTTTGACTTTCACTGGCATACATCCCTTGAGGCGGCAGATACAACCTTTGACAAGCTCTCCATCATCAGCGAGGGGCCCAACAGATCGACTAAGCATGGCCTGGATCCAATATTTGCCGTCGCTGAAGACCGCCCTCCACCGCGTGACGCCACTGGAGGTGGAAAAGAGAGGCTTGACCTGCAAGCACTGCACGATTGGGGCTGGACACGACTTCTCGGCATATTCGGGATCCTCAAGCATGAGTCTGGCAAAGGTTAGAGGGGAGGGGAGAGGCCAGAAGAGGAGCGTACTCGATAGACCCTGTTGACAGAATGGAACTTCGCGAAATAAGCGCATATTGTGCGCTAGGATCCATGGTGCAAGATCTTTCTCAAAGATTGTTTACAAGAAAAGGAGCAGGAGAGAAATGACCAGACAACGCGGCTGAGCGCTTGCAGGACTGGGCGCTGGAGGCGGCTCTCGAGGTATCATATTGGCGCCAGGAGAGAGGTTCCGAGCACAACTAGCTGGCAAGTGGAATAACCGTCCTGTAAGCACATCAATGATGGCTGTATGAGAAAATACAGGTGAGTCTCTAAACCGGTGTTGATAAGTCCCAGCAGTTACTGTTGTTGATCCCATCTATGCCAGCTCACGTGAATTCGCGCCTCCGGACGCGAGGACGCCGCGCCACGTGAATCGCCGATAAGCGGCTCTGCACCAGCTCTCGCAATTCCTCGCCCCAGCAACTGTCAACAGAAGATGCCAGAGGTCATTAATCTTCTTACTTCCACCCCGCCGCCGCCTGCGAATGTCCGCGAGCCGTCGTCTTTGGCCAGATTCCATTCCAGCCCTCCTGCCCCCGCGCCCGCCGATCTACGAATCCTGTCCGACGACGTTGGCCTTCCGGAATTCACAAACGACGATGAGGACGGGTTCAAACATCCTCCCAAGAGAAGGCGATTAAGTCCGGAGCCGGACAGAATAGCGGACTCACCGAGCGATCACCATAATGCCCTACCATCGCGAAGTCAGAAGAACCTTTTTGTCTTCTCCGACGAAATTGCCCCCTCCTCCGACGGCCCTAAAGCCGTCTCGAAAGCATCGGCTTTTACGCTAGACTCCGATCCCATCGTTTTTACCTCATCGGCGCCCGAACCGACACGCAAGAGTCCGTCTCCGAAGAAGGATAGGAACAATAGATTAGCCACAAGGGATGCGGAGGATATCCTGAGTGATTACAGAACCACTGGCACCAATGTCCCTCGAGGTACTCTGGGCGCACCACGTGGGATAGGTCGGCGCGCCCATTCATGGAAAGAAAGCATAGAAGAGTTTAGTGATCCGATTCGTGTTCCAGATCCGAGTGAGCTTTTCGACTTTCAGGACGAGAGTGATTTCGTGGACTCTGGGATAGGTTCCGGACTCTCGAGCCGAACCGCAAGCCTGTTGGCCAATCTTGGAGGCCGTTCTGATAATACAGCTCGCGCGAACTCGAAACAACCTCGAGCGAATACTATTGATTTGGACGAAGATGACTCGGACTCGCTTCCCGAACCCCGGGGTCGCAAACCGAAGAAGACCGCGACGACGACGAAACGGACAATGGTAGATAAGGAAGCTAAAGCAAAAGATCGGGAGGCAGCTAAAGCGCAACGTGACCGCGAGAAGCAGCTAGAAAAGCAGTTGGAGAAGGAGCGGAAGCAGAAACTCAAGGAGGACAAGGCAAAGGAGAAGCAGCTCGCGTCTGACATCGCGCATGCCAATAAGCTGAAGGTCGACAAGAAAGATTCAACTCCTGAGATGATTATTGATCTTGCCTCTTCGTTCCAAGAGACCAGCATCGGCAATCAGACACTCGAGTATATGCGCCGTCTCGGGGTTGAGCATACCTTCTTTGACAGTCCAATCGCAAACGTCGTCAAGTGGCGACGGAAAATGAAAGCCAGGTTCAACGACACCCTTAGGCATTGGGAGCCCTGTGAGCTCCACATTCGCGATGAAGAGCATGTGCTGTGTCTCGTGACGGCACAGGAATTTGTCGACATGGTCAGCTCCGGCCTCGACTCAGATGCCCCCGACGCAACCAGTGAGCTGGAGATCCACGTTCTGCGTATGAAAAGCGCGCACCCCGACTGCACAATAATCTACCTCATCGAAGGCCTCTCAGCCTGGATGCGCAAAACCGCCAACGCCCGGAACAGAGCATACCAGGCCGAATTCCGCCGCCACCTCGACGAAGTGCAAGGCGCCTCCTCAACAGCTCCATCATCAACCGCGAGTCGCCGCAAAAAGACAAATAAACCCGACAGCCCCCCTCCTGTAGATGACGACACAATTGAAGACGCCCTCCTCAGCCTCCAGGTAACCCACCGCTGCCTCATCCACCAAACCGCCGCGGCGCCAGAATCCGCCGAGTGGATCAAGAACTTCACCGAGCACGTCTCGACCGTACCCTACCGCCGCCAAAAGCTCGAGGGAAACGACTCCGCGTTTTGCATGGATACTGGCCAGGTCAAACCCGGCGAGAACAAATCCGATACCTTTGTGCGCATGCTGCAGGAGGTGAACCGTGTTACAGCATCAATGGCCTACGGCGTAATCAATGAGTATCCGAGTGTCCTTGAACTGGTCCAGGGCATGCGCGCCTCTGGCCCTACGATGCTGGAGGACGTCAGGGTAAGCAGGCTCACCTCCCCTCCCACCTCTACTCCGCCATCCATCTCTCTTCTCGATCGCACTACTAACAAATCTCTGTGCAGAAATCTGCCAACAAAAACGGCGCCATTACAGACTCCCGTATCGGTCCCGCCGTCAGTCGGCGCCTATACAAGGTCTTCATGGGTCTCGACCCGAATTCAACGGACGTCTAGTTATCTTGTATATTTTCTTGGTCTATTGCTTTTGGCACTTGAACTACCCTTTGGTGTTGTCGGTGCTGGATACTTTGGACCCTTCGTTTTTTTGACATGAACGACATTGATTTACGTTGGGTCTGCTTTTCGCGTTGGCGCTTGGTGGTAGTTACTCTTTTTCTCTCTACGTTACCTTGGTGTTTTTGCATTATGGTATTTGGCACCTGGGTGGGTTTATTGCTGGAAAGGTGCATTGATCATGATTGGGTGCTTGGAGCTATCTCAGCTTGTTTATTCATGTTTCGCATATCGCCGGCTCTGTATCCGGTTCATCCTAGATATTCCTTCCTGATTGTTTAAGCAGATGGTGCTTGAGGTTGATATATATTTTATACCGGAGACACTGCCATGAACCCGGTGGACACAAGTGGACACCCGAGTTCTTGGAGACGACATATTTCTGTCCCCGGGCAATGAGCTTAGCAAAGTAAAGTGAGCGACTCAAGACATCATTTTATCCCAAGCAGGCTATGCAACCTCTATATATCCCATCATTTAACCAATCCAAAAAAAGACCCACGACAACGAGTACTTGTACCAAACGCTAAACGCCACATAAGAGGTAGCCAGCTAGCTAAACTAGCTTTGCAACCACCAAAATTACAAAGATATAAGACAACTTTCCGAAAACCACGGAAAACCAAAACAACGGTACGGGTCAATCAAACAACAACCCCCCTCTTCCTCCAGGACCTCCAGGCAACAGACCAAACCCCAACAGCAATCCACACACTAGCTGTGCACCCCATAGCCCAGAACCCAAAGCAGCGCCAGCCATGGCACTGGCCATCGCCGCCGCCGGGGCCGCCGTTAGTAGCGTCCTGGTATCCGCGCGAATAGATAAGCCCCCACATCGCGGCCCCAACCGCGGGAAACATAGCGACGATCCCCCAATTCGTGCCGAAGTTCTCGACGCCCCAGACGACTGAAATGATGATGGGGGTGAGGGAGAATGCGCTACCGTAGCCGAGGCCGACGAGCGCCGTGGTGACGTGGGAGAGTTCGGGGTGTTGGGTTGGGAGCGGGGAGGCGAGGAGGAGGAAGCCGAGGGAGAGGAGGAGGGCGGAGGGGATGAGGAAGGCGAGGCGGGAGAGGGTTAGGCGGGGTTTGGATGTGTTGGCGATTGGGGTTGCGGTTTCGTGGTCGGTGAGGAAGTGGTAGTCTGCGGCGCGAGGGGCGAAGAGGTCGGAGAGGGAGCCTGTTAGGAGGCGGGCGATTGTGGAGGTTAGAGCTATCGTTGTGACGTGTGTGGAGGGGAGGCCGGCGGGGTGTGCGTCGATTATGGCGGCGGAGTCCGAGTTGAGGGTTTGGACGATTGTTCCGAGCTACATACTGTTAGTAAAAAGTCGGGGTCTTTCAAGGGACTGAGCATACGTTGTTCAGATACGCCTCGCCCGGCCCAGTGACGAGGAAGAAGCCAACAGCAAGCCACCACATCGTATGGTCCGCGAGGAACTTCTTCGTTTCGTAGTTGAGCAACCAATTCTTCTTCCGGCGCTCCTCTTCTTCTCTCTCCTTTTCACGTCGCGCCGCTTCCCGCTGCTCCTCGGATAGTGTAACCGATTGACCGTCCGACCCATCATCATCTTCGTGGCGGGCAAAAGTGCCATATGCAGCAGCCACTTCGCTGCGCGGCTGGAAGAATTCACTTTCCGCCAACAGACCACTCCTTTCAAGCTCCTCAACTGCCTCGTCGATGTACTTGTCCTCTTCATCATCCACAATTCTCAGCGCGAAAGTGCCAATGACACCGATGGTCACAAGAAGGATAGCGAGGAACACAAAGTACTTGTAGACGTCGACATCACCGCAACTGCCGTCCTCAAGCCGCTCGCAGAGCAGATAGGTACCCACCTGGCTCTGCCACATCCCACTGAGACCGAACGCTGCGATGGGCACCGCGAGTATAATCCCCTTGTGCTTACCGCGGCCAAAGTTTTTAGCACATGTCGTCACCGCTGCCAGGTACATGCTGCAGGTTGCTACTCCAATGGCAATAAAGGCCACAACCATCACCCAAAACGGCCAACCGTCGCCGCCAGCGTCTGGAGGGGGACCGCTCTTGTATGCGAGAGCGGCGAGAAGGTAACCGCAGCCGAACGTGATGCCCGCGAACAGTGTCAAGGGAGACGGAGAGTATCGATCGCAAAGGTAGCCGGCTAGAGATACAGGGAGGTACATGGATATTCCCGCTGCGATGGATACTTCGTTGACCCGCAACTGTGTATAGTGCATCCGCGTCAGAAGTAGAGGGCCGTATAATGAGAACGCCGTGATACTTCCGGCACCGAGACTGTGCGGCGCAACATAGATTAGTGCATCCCTCATAATATCGCCAGACAAACAAGAGGAGTCTCACCAAGTAACTACTCCCCACGCAAAACTAAAAATGCGTACAACCTCTCTCGCCATCTTCCGACGATCTCGTTCCACCAATTCCTCAACAACATTTGTCAAAAGGCCATCATTATTGTCAATTATTCGATTACTCATCGATAGTCTCGAATCCGGCCGGGAGTGGAGCAACGCATCGTCTTCTTGCGCGTCGGATTCGTTCGAGGTGGATGCCCGGCGGTAGGTGTCAAAGTCGCGTTTGTCGATGACCGGTGATGACTGGCCATTGGAGCCGGTCATTGTACTGGTAATCGGGTGGCGGTAAGAATAAGCTTGTGGAGAGTAAACCTGTTATCGGCTCATCAATGCTGTGGTGATGAATGCTGAGAAGTGATATCGTATTTGGGCTGGAGCGGAGTGCCTGGAATTGGAGAAGGCGCTGAAGCTCCGATAATCGGGCGCCGGTGATGTGTGAAGGTGGTGTATCTGTCTCAGTATCGCACGGATGCAAGCCAAACAAAAAAGACCGTGCAAGCAATGAAGCCGAGCCAGCGACCACCAGGGCGAAGATGGCAGGCAAGAGGAATGGTGAGTCAGTGAGTCAGTGAGGAGGTGAGGAGGTTGGTCCACGGTCTGACGTCGTGGCTCCGTTGAAGCACGCATTATCGCAGCGCACGTGATTTGCGCTTATCACCTCCGCATTCAAAGTGGAGAGCAAGATGGAGTATAAACCGGAATAGAAACGAAAAACGAGAAATTGTCTAATGCTACTACAATTTATGTACACAGACAAACTTCAAATGGCGCGTAAACTGAGAAACAAGGCCCAGGAACTGACAAGGTTCCGGATGGTATATTCTAAGGGACAAGGAGCGCGAGAACAAAGACCGATTCATACATGCCATGAGAAGGAAACGAGACCCAAAGAACTAGTACCACCATGCGCCAGGCATAGCTAGCAAGTCCCGGGTGCGAATAAATGTGCCATGATCAGTCGTCAATCGTTATCAACATGAGACATCAGACCGCTTGAGCAGGTACAATGCTTTTTTTCGATACCGTGAACCTCGGAATTGAGGAGTCGTATGAACAAGTCGAACAGCAAAACCTCCAAGCCGTTACCATGCAATAGTGACGCCATATCCTTAAGCCCTGATTGAATTTTGAATGTATCAAGAAACTCCGGGTAGGAAAATATGGAAATGTAGAAGAAAAAGAGACTTAAAGAAAAGTCGAAAACTCTGGCAGTGCGGGGGTGAATCGAATAGAAAATGGAAAAGGAGTAGGATGTATGTTCAGAAGCTGACGTCTCCAGGATCGTCTTCCATGACGTTCTCATCCCAATATCGCTCGGAGGCGTGGTCGCTGCCAGGCAGCTGAGGATTGAGGGCCATGCCTTCACCTTCACCTCGCTCGATGTACTCATCTTGATTGACTTCTTTCATGATGCGTTGAAAATACATCCGTAAAGTACGGAGGCCCCTGAGGTAGCCGCGATCAATATCATCTGGATGCTGAGGCGGGCAAGGGGCATCGGGAGAAATTTCGTCTTCGCCCGTGATACAGTTGGCGAAGTCGACAATCTTCAATTGAACGTCAATGTTATTGTGTCCATCATCAGACACACGGCGCTGTAGAGGTTTCCGTCCATTGGTGCTCGTGGGAGGTTGGAGCTGAGGATGCTTCTGTGCAGGAGTCTGTTCGCCGTCGTAGAGGATCAGGAGACTGCTCGCATAAAAACGGTAGCGCTTAAGTCTCCGGATCATGTTCTCTAATTTCGCCAGCTTCTCCAGGATAACAGGTATCTTCTTGGCAACACTCAAGTAGCTAATGCCATCATAAAGGAACCGAGTAAGTGCATCTTGGAATTCACGACCGGATTTGAGATCGCGACCAAAGTACTTGTCCTCGAAGGTGTACTCTTGCTTCTTCACGTTCCAGGTTTGCATACCGCAAAGGCGGACGCCTAGTTGTCGAGAAGTCGTGTTTTGACACTTGCGTCTCTGAGATTTTCTCTTCTTGTCATTGGCTTCGATGCCATACTGGCGGGTCCCCATCTTCAAATCTAACACGCACGGCTTGTTCATTCCTGCAGTCAGATCCTCCAGAAGCAAGAAAAATTGAACTCTTTCATCCTTTCTCGTCTGTGCTTCCTTTGGATTCGCCGGAGGTTCTGCGGAAGTGCTCGGGTTGAGTCCGGGGAAGAGGGCGCTTTTGTCAGGATCATGGTTGTGGTGATTGTATGTCCACCCATTTTCAGAAACAACGCCCGGCCCTTTCGAAGGTAGGGAGCTCGACAGCGCCGTCTCACGCGAAGTAGAGGATGACACGCCCGATGACGACACGACGGTGTCATCTTCCATCGCAAAGATCTCATCCTCCTTATCGCCGCCATATCCCTCATCCTCAAAGAATATCAGGTCTCCGCCACCACTGTTAGAATCCATGGTTCCCCGCCGCTGCAGGCCGCTTCCCGAGTGACGGCGCCGAACCCTTCGAGCATGGGATACGGAGCTGGCGCGGTGTGGAACACCTTCCGAACTCACCGACTCAAGACGCTTCTGGGTGGCTTCAAGGGCCGTTGATGCGGATGACGAGAGTCCGGGGCCTTCGCCTTCTTTCTTGACAATGTCAATGGCAGCGGCCCGCGGGGACTCGTTTTGCAGTGGTGTTGGGGGCTTGCTGAGGGCTCGTTCCTGCGGTAAGTTCTCCGGTCGACGGTGGCCATCGGAAGATGTCCTTGGCAAAGTGAGGTGACCCCTGGCGTGGCGCCTGTGGTGGTGGATCGCGGGTGGGCTAAAGACCTCCCTGAGTACCTGTTCTTGAAGCTTTCGGTTCACGGTTGTGGCGCCCCAGGTCTTTTTCACGGGAGGCGGACTGAATCCCATCCCACTCGTTTGCGGGCTTTGTTCTCCGATGGCAAATACAGGCTGATGTGAGAACATATGCCTCCTAGACGGGGGCGCTTCTGCAGAGCGGGGTCTTTGATGGCCAGAGAATAGATCCATCGGGATAATATGACGATTGTTCTCGAGGATTACTTTCGGTACTATGCCGGTAACTTGTTTCTGGCTAAAGATACGCTCCTTTTCGGCCGGTTGCGTAGCTTGGGACGCGTTATTGTCTGGCGCTGTGACGGCCCTCTTTTCACCATGGTGATCATCGGTAAAATAGTCCACATCTGTATGCTCTGCCTGGTTGTCCGACGGCTTCTTGGACCGCTTTTTCGAGAAAGTCACATTCAAAACGCCAATGTATCTGGAGAAATAATGAGTATATGACCTGAAGCCACTGCAGCGGCTGAGAAATCCTTTACGTACCTTGGTAAAAACATCAGCATTTCTGGATGTCTGCGCTCGATCCGTTCGTAAAACTCGTTCTCCCGATTGTTGAGCTGCTTACACACTGCTCGCCGGGAAAATCGAAAAACGGTCGTATGTCCGCCCACTTGGTGTCGATATGGCTTCAGCTCCACGGCACCGACTGGTGTTACTTCGTCTTGGGTCCGGCGAGGACGGGGGACATGATGATGACGTTGCGTGGGGGTAGCTGTCGGCGTGACTTCGGCCTCGTCGGTCACGCTAGAATCTTCATCACGGACAGACGTTCCACTGTCATCTGCGGACAGTGGTTCAGACTCTTCGCCAGTTGAGTACTCAATATGGCGTTGGAACATGGAATCAATAGTCTTCTCATTTAGCTCTTCTAGTGGAGTCTTCCTGTCCTGAAGATCGCCGTGCAAGATTCTACTGTCATTTTTAGATCGAAGGGATATATCCACATGATTAGCCTCTTGCTCGGCAGCAGCTGCACGTCTCTCTGGCATTAGAACGCGGCTACTATCTGCCGCCGATTCATCATATGACGGCAAAGCATGTGGTCCTTTATCAAAGGGTTGAACCTGGTCGACTTCTTCGGAGACTGCAACACGTTCATGTGGAAAGTACACCGCCGAAGAGATTTGCTCGTCCTCTTCTTCATCAAGCTGGGCCGAGCCGCGGCGGTGTTCCACAGAAGTGTCCGAGAGCGGGGAGTGGGTATGCACATAGCTACCCCTACCTCTTTCCGCATATTGGGTGGGGATACTCCTCGAGAACGAGGTACCGCGGGCGCCACCAGGTGTGAGGTGAAAGTTTCGGATCTCTTCAAGCAAGCTTCGTGGCAGCACCTTTGGCTGAACTTTCGGGGGAATGTCCTCGACCAGAGTGTCATAGTGTGATTCGCCACTCGCGGTCGGGGGGATTAAAGGAATGTTGGCAAGCTGGGGCATGCTCCTAAATCCACGCAGTTCTGAGAATTTTGAGACCTCGGCTTCGGTGTGATCGTGTTTGAGATGCGGCTGCTCTAGGTGCTCCTGATCGTGCATGTCCAGTGCGTCATCATGTCGAGGAACGCGGTCGTCTCTTCGCTTGCGGTCTGGAGAAGTAGCGGTATTCTCTTTGAATAAACCAAGATAGTGACTCGACTTACGGCTTCGAACATGGGCAGTTGGCTCTGCATTGGTGAGATTGGCTTCAATGGAGTGTTCCACCCTTCCCCGCTGACTTCGACTGGAGCTGCGCTCCAGCTTGTGTTCATGCGCTATATCCCTCGAGGGCGCCGCGTCCTTTTGGTGCGAGCTGCTCCCAGAACTCGCACCTGCAGATCGGTTATCGGACGGAGCTATCACAAAGTGTTGCGGCCTCGGAGAATCATCGTTCAGCGGAGACGGGTCGAGAGAACGATGGACGCCGCCGCGGGTGTAACTCGGAAGAGAACCCCGGTCGGATATTTCCAGTCCTTCCCTGCCCAGTGTTACATCAAGATCGTCCGGTGGCAACGAAAATGGAGATCGGGAGGGAAGGAGAGGTGCGGGGTGTAATGGATGGGTTCTGTGTATGTCAACTTCCATGTGGGAGGAGTGGCCGACGCGATGGTGATTGGGGAGGATCTTGGAGGTAAACGAGGAGGAGGAATAGGAAGGCGCATTCTCGAGGTGAGGAGTCAACCTTGTTGAGGCGTCATGATGGGCATCCTCGACGGGTGGAAGTCGCGGCGAATTTGCAGCTTCGTTGTCGGAGGGAAGATAATGTGTTGCGAAGATGCTGTCCCTCTCAGACAGCTGAGGGGGGCTGTTGTGACTTGTGTAAGAGCGACCGGGACGAGAAGAATGCTTTTCCTCGACGGGAGCAGTGGTGGCCCTTTTTAGAGCAAAGTTGGAGGAGGAAGGATTGGCCCACTGGCGAGCCGTGGGGGATTCTGCGCGGGATGGAGAGGGAGCTTGATGGGGATCGAGATGGGCGAGCTGGTCCCGAGCGTCGCGGTGGCGCCGCTGCTTGCCGTGAAGGGATCCAGATGGTTCAGAGCAATCATGTTGGGCAGACGCAGCAGGTGTCACCGGGGGAGTCGACGGGGTAGTCTCAGATGCAGATGGAGGCCTTGACATGGGGAGAACATTGGTCGGGCGTGCACGGTCAGAACAGGGATTAAAGTGAACCAAGGAGGAAGAAAAGCGTGGAGGAGAGATGGCTGTGGTTGGGTGTTCCCGGTGGTGAAGGCGGAAAAAGGAAAGCTCAACTTTCAAGAGGGGATCTGGCGTCACTGCGTTAGCCAGGCAGGGAGCAGGCGAGGAGATCAGGGAAGTTCAGCCACGTTCCAGGGCAAGGCCTCCTTACAGGCTAGAGGGGGGCGATATTGAATTAAGGTATGATGATGGAATGGATGATGGACGAGTCAAGCCAGCCTCTTGGGGTCGTTGTGGCCTTTAGCGTCGGGTTAGTTTGAAGGGGAGGAAACCTTTGGTTAGACTGGGGAACAAATGACGCGGATCCCCGTCACCGCCCTCGACTCTGACCCAGCGATGCGCTTTCCACACAATGAGCTCGACAGTCGGCAGTGGAGCGACCGAAAAAGCAAAAACACACAAACCACTGCCGCTGGAGATGGTCCAGCAGTTCTTCACGGCTTCTTCGATCTTCAAATTTACAGCTTTTTCCATGCACGATGTGAGATGAGCGATTAACAGGCACACTAGCAGGAGAACCGCCCGCGAATTGGAGCCCGACAAGAATTCCCACCGCCCGAATCGCCGGAAGGAAGGGAGCAAAAATTGGATGAAATCACAGATTGAAGCTCAGGAGCTGGCGATCGCGGCCAATCACGGTGGAAGCTATGGCGAATGCGTCGGTCAAGGAACGAGGTGGAAGCTTCATCCACGCCAATATGACACCCTCCCGATACGCACCTCGACACTTCCGGTCAACGATAATTTTCCTGTCTTCGTATATCAACATATCCTCAGAGCACCGTTGAATTCAGCACGACCATGGTCTATTGTATCTGATTGCACGCGGCACTTGAAGTCGGGCCTCCGGGTCGCATGCTGTACAATTGCATACCGACAGACTTGGACAACCTGCGAATGCACAGGGAGGATTCAATCCATCGGAGTATGACCCAATGACTCTATATCTATTATTCAGACTATCGTCCTGTTCGATTCTCGCCCGACAGCGCCATTTGCGGAGACCCGGCTTCCGATCCCATTAGCACAAGGGACGCGGAGAAGATCTGGATAATACAACAATTCCCACTTTGGCTGGGACAGAGACAAGTCAGTTCTTGACATCGAATCCGCGAGAATACTATCGGTCGCAGATGGCGGGATTCGGACACAGACGGCATTCCAAGGGAAACTGGGCTCTTCCCATCCCCACACCCGCATGACTCTGGTCAGCCAAAATCTACCAATCATTGCGCAACGTGATCAACCTGCTGGCTCATATCTTCCAAACCTCAAATCCTCCTCCATATCCGGCCTCTCCCTCGACCTTGGTGCCTCCTTCTTTTGCTCTGCTGCCGTTTCTGTTAATCCCTTTCTCGAGTCTCTGATTCACCATGATGATCATCGTAGCTGACACGTTGCGCAGGTCCGCATATCTCCCCGAAACGGACAGTCACATAGCAACCACGACATCAACGCTCCGGCAAACCTTCAACGCGGCCAAAACCGCTGCCACAACCCCAGAAGGAGGCTGTGCACCCCATTAGCGCGTTTCTCCGGAATCGAGCTCGGCTCTTTATCACCAAGACTAGCCCAATCCTTCCGTGATTCAGATTGAACCGTTGAGTCTCAACTTGGAGCACCCCGGTCTGGAGCCACGAAAAATGCCTCGTCCTCAGATCATTCGATGGTGAACCGCACGGTGGTGTCTCCTTGCTGCCCAGTGCTCAAGCCGTGTCCTACCCATCTGGGCATTCTGCATAGGGAGAGAATGCGGTGCATCTGGTTGCGAGAGTCACCTACGTCAGCGGAAATCCGCATCGGCTCACATGCACTTACTGAGCATTTGTCACAGTCCGGACTGATCAGCTCCTGGACTGGCCAGTGAGTTTGTCTTGTTTGTTCTCGATGGCTCAGCAATCTCGAGATTGTAAATCTCAACTTTTACAACTCCTCCAGCGGATGCTCAATCCATACCTTCACGCTGCAATCAGCTATCTTTATTTACGTACAGATGTCGGACCCCACTGTTATCGGCGAGCTCTGATTGCGCAAAATGGCTGCTGCATGCCGAGAATGGATCCTCACAAGATCATAATAAGGTCGGTAATCGCGCGCAGAGGGGAAAACCACGTATGAATCCCGCAGCAGGCGCCAAGTATAACAGAAGTTCCATCGATGCCACATACAGTCATTTTTTCAAGGCAAACTTGGACTAGATTCTCGCAGGAGCGGCTATTGCTGATATATATCTCTGCAACCGTCCTGGTGTGTGATCTCATCCTTGTGATAGTAGTGAAATTTCATAATGGCAAGATGCTCGCCTGCGTGTCTCAGTATGAGGGCCACCATAAATCGATGGTAAGATATCTCAAGTGACTCGCCGTGTCATGTCGTGTCATGTCCTGGATCATCAGAGCCATGAGGAATACTAGCATAGCAGATCGCCCAACCCAAAGCGGTGTCGCCTGTCAATATATAGCTTCGGACAAACAACCCTTTACCCTCTCAACACAATGCGTGCTCAACGCTTAGGTAGCTCTCATAGTCACCACTATACTTTAGTTGCAACCATTAGACTTCACTACCCTCGTACAATCCGTAGCAGGGTGCACCCATACTCGGCGCCCTCGGAGTATAATTTACGGTGAAGTAACTCCAAAGCGATTCACATAGATATATATCCTGTACACAAATTCAGCACTTGCCAATCAAATATGTAGCTACAGAAATCAGATCTTGGCGCTGTTGAGTAAAGGGTTCCTAGTGCGTCGATACCTTAATCTTGAGAAATATATTGTATATTGCTTGGACTAACTGCATTGGGACCCCAATGCATTTCCGCCTCGATCAACCAGAAAGGCAGTGGACGAAATATCCATGGATCAAGAAAGAGCAGTAACTATACTAAAAGCTAAAACCCCACCCCTAGTCCCTATTCCATCCCACAAAGGTTTACTGTCTATGGCCAGGACGCGAGAGCTATAACCAAAAGTCGCAAGACCTCTTTTCATCCATCGAGTCCTGCATAGTCTGAGTCTCAAACGCTGCTTATTCCCAGAACGGTTGTACACCGGGTAGACGAATGTAGACGTAGCATGTACTATCTCATTAAATGTAAATCTGACGAGGCTATTGCATATGCCTCCAGTGTCTAGGGTGTACCTGCGGTTACGGTCCTCAGAGTTGTGGAACGGCCGAGATTTAGGGGTATAATAGAGCCGGATGAGGCTATCTACGCCTTGTGTGTACCTAAAGTAGAATATATGCCGGGTGGGCACATTGCAAATGATACCAAAACTTCTCTTTACGTTGTCTCGAAGGTGCAAGTAGATGTGGACAGTCGTCCATCCCTGGGCTGCCCAAACAAACCTGTAGCACCCATGGTTTCTTTTAATATCTATTGAGTTTCTAGTATACATCTGCTAAATATCTTCTCCAGCCATTGAAATACACCATTTATGATGGATAGCTTCTCTCCTGGTTCGCTCAGGTCCCTAGCAGTAGGAGGGTACTATCACAGTATTACTATGGAGGGGAGTCTAACAGATCACAAGCTTAGCCGGCACTCAATGGACCTGGCCGCATATTATGCTGGGCTCGTGGATACTGTAGGGGGACTCAGAGTCGTGTGGTGCGTTTCTTGAGTTGATTATTGGTTGTTAGACCTCCTAAGAGACACACCCGGTACAGCAGAATAATGTGGTAGCGTAGCTGTAAGTAGGGCTATTTGGGACGAAACCTACACTTTCAGCTTGACCCTAGAGATATGCGATATATTTGGAGGAAATTGGGTATGTTGAAACCGGGCCGTAAAAGCTGCATTTATATATATCTAACGCTCCCTCCCAACGACGGAGAAGTTTCAGTATCCAATCTACCGACCTGTCAAGGCATGTATTGTTCTGCTTTGTGTGCGATGGCTCCCCGAATACTAGTTGCGAAGAATGGTTTGCTGAGGGGGCTAATTCGTTCTACATTGATCATCATAAAGAGGAGGGAGATCTTTCGTCGTTCGAGCTGGTATATCGGGTTGCTAGTTGCTATTTAGTACTTGTACTAGAGGGTTTGACCCTAGGAATGGTAGGTAAACCTGTAGAAACGACCTTATTAACAAAAGTTCAAGTATCCTAGTTCCAACCTAGCGCTCGGAGCGCATGTACAGCTTCAAGGATCACATCTGACATTGCCTGGCTAGAGTACCAGGAAAAGCGCATGGGCAGCAATTTCGGGTACTTTGCTTTTTATGGAACGGATAGATTAGAGCCATATCCATGTTCAAAAGACTCTTACACTTACCTCTGTAACCTTGTAAACAGGCAAAGGTTATCCAAGCTATATGCTGGGTTCAAAAAGCAAATCCCAGAAAAAACCGGCATCGTTCTGAATCTTTCCGAATCCTAGACCAGCGGCGTGAGTTGTTAGAGAGTCTAAGGCCTTGGATATGGTTATTTTGACTGCTGAGTTGTAGAGACTAGGTGGCGAGCTGCATTTCTAACGCATGCTGGTTACTCTTTAGAACCTGCCACTGGCAGGACCTATCCTTTCTCTGTATACTGTGGATGATATGACACATAGACGCAGTGTGTTCCAATCCCTCAAAGCTGCAGCTAGTGTTTTACGTTTCCAGGTTAGCGTAACCCCTGACTAGACTGTTTGAGTTGATCACCTAGAGTGGTTCTGTACGGGCGGTAGTAAAAGCAGCCTTGAGGATAAAAACCAATGGTCCCACTCAGGATATTAGTATACGGTCCTTAGCCCTAATAGTGAGGTATCGTAGTCTGCCTACATTTTAGGTCCTGCAAATAAATATTAAGTTGCACCCCTTCCTCCTCGATAATGGACTAAAGATATAGAATGTGCAACTATGTACCAGATAGAATAGCAATGGTGTGGCATGCAAACTCGCATCGAAGACGGTGCGGCGCTATTGAAGTGAAATACTGGTAACCTTAATCTAAATGACCTTGCTCCTTCGTATATGCTACAGGGCGCAGTAAGTACCTCGAAACAGGCCAGCATTTGAGTCTGAGATTGAAAGTTATTCCACAGTTATCATCTTTCCCCTGTGGGAATCGTAGGCAAATCAACATACCACTCTACGGTAGGTCCCAATAATGCCTGTCATTAGACATAGAATTGAATGGCCCTGTCTTTTAAGATTTGTGCATGGTACCTACAGCGCCTTCTCATCAACTGTGCCCATGGTGCTGGCAGTATTTTAATATCTGAATACTAACCTTGCTTAGAGTCCTCCGGCAGACTTATATATGCAACGTCAGGAAGAACCGCCCCACAACAACCACAAGGCCTCCCATCTCGCTCCGAACCTCATCTTCACCTTCAACCTCCTCCACATTCTTGCGGTGTCGACTACGGAGGGGGTTCATATAAATGTTACTACTTTAAGACCCTCGAAGCTTCCCTACAGTATCAACAGGCCCTGCATGGCGCTAATGGTTGTCCATAGGACCATAACTACCCGGTAAAGCTCCAAATGTTCAGCGTCAAAGTACTACAAACGCTAAAGCTATGGAACTCCCGGCTCCCTAGCGTGGCTTGACCTGATAACAACTTCTACAAAACCCCTTGGCATCAAATCCTTCGAATTCGTCTTTGACGCAGTCATGGAAGATCTACGAGACGCACCGAGATCCACAATTACAGCTAGAATGTGAGGACCTGTGAAATCGACGCCGAAAATGATAGCTACTAAGGCCATAAACGGCTGCATTTCCACCCATAAATCTCAAAGTGGTGAGCCACCGTTTTAACGTCCCCGTGTGTTTCGCACCACTATTCTGCACCCGCCAAGCCTTCCTTACTGTAGTCACCTCGCTGAAGTTGAACTCGCCGCTTGACATTAGCGAGTGTCAGTCCGCTTCAACTCAGGACCACCAAAGCGACGCCAAAATGGCCTCCTTCGCGGCCAAATCCAGCTCCCTAGCTCCAACCGGTCTGTTTAAGCGCTTTATAAAATGCCGCCTTTCCCCTACTTCTTCCTCGTTCCTCCATTCACCCTTCCAACCTCCCGCCCTCCCCCGCCTTGACAATCTCGGCCCCAACCCGAAGCCTATTATTTCTAGAATCAAGTCCCTCTCTTTAATATCTCTATCACAGCGTGCAACCCCATACACCTACTGCCTCGGACCGAGCTCAAATCTAAACTCATTTAGATGCGGTGACACCTTCCACCTTGCAAAGAGCTGCCCATTCTCCACCAAGATCCGCCGTAGGATCTCTCTGCTCTCCTCTTCTGCATCAGGCCACACACCTCTCCATACCTTCACATATGGCTCCACGACCCCCAAGGCCTCCCTTAGCCACTGCCCCACCCTGTCTGCCTTAATTCTCCCCTTCGCCACCATACCCTTCTCTAGCTGCTCTAGGAAACTTTCCCTCTCTGGCCCCTGCTCTACTGCAGCCCGCATAACCCCAAGTAAGACATGCGATCGTACCGCAAGGTCCAAATTACTCATCTCAACGCCCGCAGTCTCCTCCACGGCAAGAGCAGCCAAAAATTCCACCTCCTCCTCACCCCCAACCTCCCCATCCCACCCCCTCCACCACGCGTACGCGCCAATCCCACCATCCGGCAACCCACACCACATCACCTCACTCTTCCACGTACCATCATCAACATCCGGCTTGACAACTCCTGGTTTCCTGACACTCGCCCCCCACGCCTGCGTCGAGTACTTTCCCTCCCACGCATACACATCATACCACCCCTGCGCAACAGACACACCGAACTGATTCGGGCCCCATGACGCAGGAGCTGACTTAGCTGAGTCGAGGCCCATGTAATCCAGCCAGAACCGGGCCTGCGTCTCCGAGTACGGCGGCACGAGGTCGGGGTGCGCCGCATGCAGCCGTGCAGTGCTCGCCTCCAGCGTGCGCAGGGCTAATTCCGTGAAAATTTCAACCGGGAGGGAGGGTTGCCTGCGCGTATGCGCAACATTTTGCGCCCAGCGGGGGAGTTTTGTGGCATGTACTTCCCCACCGGCGTGGGCGGGTCGTTTGCGCGGCTGCCCCAGTGGGGCATCGGCGTCAGGTAAGTCCTTCAGGTCGGGTAATCGGTAGAAGCGCGCTGTGGTGCTCTGCATTAGGAAGGTCTCGGAGTAATACGAGCGCCAGGCCGAGGGGTTTAGGAGGGCGCGGTGTGTTGTGTAGAAAGGATCAAAGTCATTGGGGGAGGGGAAGTCGCCGTCCCTTTGCTCGGAGCGGTTGATGCCCGCCCCGATTTGGGCGAGGTAGAATATGTCCAGGGTGCTGTTATCGTGAAGGTCAATCTTCGTTGTCGTGGTACAGTGGCTATTATCAGGGATTGTACTACTAACTTACCGGTTGAACCTCAACTCGCCCTCGCCGAATGACCACCCTTGCGCGTGCAGCTTCTCGACGACATCAAAGATGCCATTGTCTTGCCACAGTCCATGGTCCAGGTAGATGAATGCTATCCACAGGACTTTCTCGTGGCTGTTAACCGGCACCACGCCATTTTTGACGTCAGCGAGGAATTCTTTAGCGCTCATGGTGACGTTACTGATGAGTGAATGGTGATGCTCGGAGAGTAGGGATGTGAATCTCCGATTCTCGCTCGGTATGCCGGGGGTCACGAATGTCGCGATGAAGGGATTTGAAAACAAAAACACGATACTATAGAAGGCTAATAGGCAATATAAATAAAATAAATCAACACTCTAGCAGTAGTAGCTGAATGAATAAAGTATAGAAATTATTTCGTAGAATAACATAGATCAAGAGAGGGCAGAAAAAAGTTTAGCTAATAAGCTAGTTTAAGCGATTAGGAGGAAGGAGAGGTAGAAATAGTAAAGACAGTTCTTATATACTTTGAGGCGCCTGGGGGGCGGTAATGATAATACGGCGTACAGGGCGGCTATTCCGAAAACGGCCAAACTAACCAGAAGCGGGAATTCACAGATCTACAATTACACACACAATCTGTGCGTTCCTCCAGCACATCACACACCTAGAAGATCTATCCCTGATGCTCCTCAAGGGTACCAACTACATTGCCATCGCGAGCACAGTCTCGTCGCACTTAAGCACCCGTAATCTTTGTCGATTCGTGTCGCATTGCCTCCAGGATTAGCAGGGATATCAATCTTGTGATAATAATATACCCTCTGACTCCCTTCTACAGCTACCATCAGCAATCCCCCCTTGCCACCCAAACGAACAGCTCGTCTGACCGAGTCCTTGAAACCAGGCCGTGCCAACCAAAACTCAATAGACGAACACGCCTTCGCGGACTGGGCATTTGGTCTGGATGCAATCTTATCCTTCCAGATCCTTGTCTTTGGGGACTTTGCAAACAACGGGTGGTATGCCAGGTACAGTGCGCTTCTACGTCGTGATGAAAGTGCGGATGGATATAAGCTGTTAACGCCGAAACACGCCTGTATTGGGATTTGGTAGAGCGTCATATGGACATACTAGCGGCCTGCCCCCTCAAATCGTACTTGGGGCAGCGGTAGCAAGTGTACATATTTCATAACCTAGAATAACAGCCAGACTACGCTAGTACCCATCCGTTTTTCTCTAAGGATAGAGGTCCCTGCTTCAAGTCCGACACAGAGAGAGCAAGCGAGATGCCCGAGAAGTAACTAAGCAGCCGCATCCCTCGCCATGGCCTCCTGGTTCCACTTCACCCCATACTGCGCCCTCTCATCCAACTCCTCCTCGGAAAGCTCATTAAGCGCGAGATACACATGCGGCTTGGGGACGTTCCGTCCACGCTCGAAACCGGGCCGCGTGAGGAGCTTGTACAGCCAGCTCTTGACGGCGGGGAACTCGTCTATACTGGGGATTCCGGAGAATTCTACCAACAGACAGGAATCAGGCCCATCCCGACCACTTTCATACTATGTCACCAGCACGGAGGGGGTAAAAGGTGGGACAGGGGAGACATACTGTAGGCAGTAACCCACGGCCAAACCGCAATATCGGCAATGGTCACGCGGTCGCCGACGATGTAGCCGTGCGGGTTCTTGGCCAGCTGGGTGTCGAGGACGCGGTAGAGGCGGCGCGATTCGTGGACGTAGCGGTTTAGTGCGTAGGGGTAATTTGCGCCGGCGAATCCTGGTAACGCACGAAAAGAGGGAATTTAGTGAGATATCATGGGTGAATGGAGTGGATACTATCGGGAGGGAGGAAGAGAGGGGGTGGTGATATACGCACTTGCAAAGTGGTTCGCCTGCCCCTGCATAGGACCAACACCGCCCACCTGCCACATGAGCTACAGCACACATTACTTAGTCAAGCTCAAAACCTCGAAGGACCAAAATAGACGAAATAATATCCATACCCAACACGTAACCTCCCACGCCTCCTTCGACCCGACCGGATACGAAATCCGATGCTCGGTATCATACCTCGCAACAAGGTACTGCAGAATCGTGCCGCTCTCCCAGATCTTGATATCCTGCCCGTCCTCGTCGATGTCCGTCAGCGCGGGGATTCGGCCGTTGGGGTTTATCGCGAGGAACCAGGGTTCCTTTTGTTCGTTTTGCAGGAGGGCAATTTCGCGGGTCTGGACGGATTGTTAGTGGATTTTTTTTATTGTGGATGTGGGGAAGAGAGGGTATGGGGAGGAGGAAGGGGAGGAGGAAGGGAGGAGTGGTACGTTGTAGGAGAGGCCGAGCTCCTCGAGTGCGATGGAGATTTTGAGGCCGTTGGGGGTGCCTTCTGTGTAGAGCGTGATATGGGGTTGTTCGGGCATCTTGAATTGGGCTCTGGTGCCGATGGATTGAACGAAGCTAACTGATTCCTGTTGGATAGTGAGTGAAAAAGGTTATGGTTCGGGCTCATGTCTATGGCTTTATAACGTATCGAGATCAATCAGTCTGTCAGCCTCGTTGCGATTCTCATGACGAATGTTAGATGAAAAATATGGTCGATTAGAAATCGAAGAATGCAATGGCCAAAAATGTAACTACAAAGGTTTTCACTGATGACTTAGTTTCTATACTGCCGGCACCGTGGGAATGTAAAAAACCAGGCTTGCTACGTTGGGACACCTGATACCCGATTTGGTAAGGCTGCTTACTATGATCAGTCTATCTTTGTAGGTGAGACCTGAAACTGCTGGGCCGTAGCCAACATGTTTTGCATGTTTTGTCTTTGAGATGAATGATATTCGAGGCCAATGAACAAAGGCATCTCAATTTTCTGGACTGAAAGGTGTCTGAACTGCGTCTTGGATACTTTGTTGCCTGAATAAAACGAACAAAGGGTATACAAAACATACAATGCAGCCAAAAGCTGAGGGCTCATATATAACCCCAGAATTCTTCAGAACCTACAGTCCTGGTCTACAATACTATCAATACGACCTTTTGTCAAAAATGAAAACCACTAGCAAAATGGCAAGTCGAAGCAAGACCCCAATCAAAGACGCCTGTGACAAGCTCAGCGAGGCATACAAATCCCTCAAATTGGAAACAACAAAGCGAAAAGACGACTCTCTATGCGCCATCTGGAAAAACCGAGTCGACCTTGGTATCTGTTTCCTCGAGGACTTTTGCGAAGACTTTGGAGTTTATCAGAAGGGACCAGGCTCCCTCGATGCACGAACTGCTAATGAGATCCCAGAGGTTCTTGAAATCATGCTTGAGAGGCTAGAGAACATACACAAGAGTGTCCAGGGCTGTAAGCATCCCCACTTCCCGTTTTACAACTCGCCTTTGACTAACCGTCCAGCCCACACCTTCATATCCGAATACTGCAAACAGCGCGAAGACCTCGACATCCGCGCCCTCGAAAAGGTAAACCTAATCTCACGCCAGTTCCGCGCAACCCAGAGTCTGTACGTCGGGATCTGTCCGATCGGGTACACCGTGAACAAGGGTCTGCTGGGGCGCCGGTACACGGCCTTTCTTGACCAGCTCGACGAGGACTTTCTCGCGTCGCTGGATATGATGCCGGAAACTCCGCCGGTCGGTGGGCGGTTTCGATCGCTTTGGCCGTTTGGTGGGGATTCTGGTTCACTCTAGGTACAGTACAGGTGTATTCGGGCTGCGCTGGCTGCGCCCTTTCCTATGGATTCTACTTTCTCGTATATTAGTTTTAGTTTTGGAGAATGATGACTGATGATTCGATGTTCTCTGCTTCTCTTTCACTACAGACAACTTCATTTAGAGTTTCCGAAGTACACTCTTTGAAATTATTCTCGAACCCTATATGCCAAGTGACGCTAAGCCATATATGGACTATGCATATTTATGCTTGTATTCTATCTTTCCGGCGTACGGTTATTACAGTCACCTGATGTATTTGTTTCATGGATGCCTGTCATGGTGATACACCGTTTCTGGATGTTACGGAAGGTTGACCTCTCAAGCCTTCCTAAACCCTGGGATCGTCTTGACCTAAGCCCTGACAATGGATTGACTTACACAGGTTCTCTGCTCAACGTACAACTAGTATGAGGACTAGTCACGGTCGGGGTTGGCTAAGGTGGAACGAAGCAAGGCCAGTCTTTACCACGTATGATAAAGCCTGTCAAGGAGTGCTAGACAAAGTGTTATCGCAAGAGTCTTGAATCAGAGTAATCTGAAGGTAGCGCTTAGAATAACAATAGTATTGATCACGAAGAACAAGTAAGACTAAATACAGGTGGGTAATGAGTGTCCCTATATATCCTTCGTGTCCGACTACCATCCTGACTACCACCCCATGGTAGTATCTTGGGTAGTCGTTCCTTACTACCATTTTGACTACCCTCTGGTGGTAGTTCAAATGGTAGTTTCACGTGACTGCTTGGCGTGCTGAGGTGTGGCCGTTTCCTGCGTCCTTTGCCCAATTCGAAATTATACCCTGGGTCCTGTTTGCTATCAACTTGCTCGAGGTCATATCCATTACTAATTGCCAGATCACGTGCTTTTCAAAAATTGGCCTTAAGATTTTCGTTGACTACGTTCAATTCTTATTATTCATAATAACCTCTTATAGCTATGTCCTAAGGGCCATGGATCTTTAGCTTTTCCCTAGCTAGTGGTTGAAGCTGGGTTGTGATAGGCGTGTTAGCTAGCATAGGAGGTTGAGAAGGCTATATAGGTAGAATATTAATATTAATAGGATTTCTAGTTAAAGTATTCATAGATAAACCCTTCTAAACGTGACTTTAACTCCTCTATTACTCTTCTGTATAGAGCTGTTTATAAATATGGTTAGGAACATTATTATGGGTTTCTAGGGTGCTATGTTTATCTTAGACATATTTAACTAAATCAATTAAATAATGGGTCTTTAGGCTATAATGCTTCTTGCCCATAGGATCCTGCCAGCACCATTTGCCCAGGTTGCAAGGTTTTCCAGGGTAACGCATTAGTCTGTAGACGTGCTCCCAAGCTGGCGCTTGCCCTAAAGTACTTTTAGCATTAATCTAGGCATCATGGTCAGCAAGCATTTTCTGGGTCACAGATCTGGTTCCCCTCTTATCGTTGCCTAATGCGGTCGAATATTCATTATCCACATAGTTGAATAAGATACCTAAGGTGAGTTTCTTGCCTATACGAAACAAGTTACTCTATTTGACGAGCTGCTACTCTACAGCCGGCCATTTAATGCTAGTCTTCTCGAACCATTTATTAAGATCATGTTGGGAGCGATCATTTACTAACACCACCACTGCTGTTGTTGAGCATCACGTGGCAAAGGCTTGGCATATCTGGATGGGGAACATATATATGAGGCATCCCGCTCCTGTAAAAGATAGACAAGTCAATAAAAAAAAAACATTCTTATCTCAACAGGTTATGAGCCCGGATAGCGCAACCTCTGAGCGCACGGCACCAAATGGTCTATGATTGGCCACACAAGCTAGGCAGCCTGAGCCTGGAACTGCCCACAAGCAATTACGGCTAAGCTTTCCCATCAAGTGATACCTTCATTAACTCAAGAATCTGATCATCTTTACTCAGTAACTGTGAAAAAGGTCGAAATAAAAGAGCTTAAACAGCCCCAAGAAATGAAGCGGATGGACTTTCCTCCGCTAAAGAGTCACACTATCACACTATCACACTATCACTATCACGGATATCACACGATCGCTCATTGTGATTCGATGGTTGAAATCTGACTAAAACCACACCAAAGCGGGAGAGGGGTTCAATCCTAGATACATATATAACCTCGATCAACCTCATCACAACGGCACCCACCATCAAAGCAAGGAGAAGAATGACGAGGCGGAAGGCTAAACCTACTACTATCCTCCTTCAGTCCCAGAAATTATCTCCGCGACAACCTTGGCATCGGTGGACGGATGAAGAACTCAACTTACTTGCGTATTGCCGTACCCGTCACTGGTCCTACGCTCGAATCCAAAGGAAGCACTTCCCGTCATTCACAGAGTCGTCACTCTGGGGGGCATATAGCCGTATCCCTCGTAAGGAGCGTGCACACCGTGCGTCGATTGTCGCTGGTTCAATCACCACCTCTCGTACTGCTCCTCGAAACAAAGACCCTGGACACACTCATCCTGTACCGGAAACAAGCCATCGATCCCATCCTGTCCCCCAGCCTGAAGGCAATATTAGAGTTCACGAATCTTCGACCTCAAGGGGCGAGGAAGACAACCAATCTCCAATACCCACCGGTGGGACAGACCGGTACAACCTCCGGCCAAACAGGTGCAGAAACTTTCGAGAAAGCCAACCACAATATCCTATTGATCGTCTTCGCTTTCCTCACCTTTTTAAGTCGTATAAGAACCACTTGAAGTTGGACGGAGTACCAGACGGAGACTACACTCCTTCACCCTTTTCGCCTACGCCAGACTCGTCTGATCGTAGTCCTTCCGTCATCTCGAGTCCACCTAGTGCCGCATCAAGCCTAGAACTCTTTGGTCTAGAAGCGCGTTCTCTTAGCTCATCAGATCGCGATCCCTTAGTTACTCCAGCTTCGCCAAACGAGGCATTAAGCCCAGAGTTCCTCGACTCGGAGGAGCATTCGCCTACACCATGACTGACATCACGAAATTTGAGCAGTTTGGACTAAATGCATTCTATAATAATATTCCAATACTCGACAATGCCAGTGACTGGTTCAGGTGGAACCAGAAGGTCAACGAGTTCATTCGGATATCTGCCGTGGCCGACGATGGAGCGGGTCCACCAATAGAAGAAGAAGAGGCGGGACAATGGACTCGTCGCCAAAAGTTCTACTCTGCGATGATCACGGCAAAGCTGTCACACAATGCGGCACAGAGGATCAATGCCTTTGAGATCTCTCAAGTCCAAGCGCTCCTAAAGGCAGTTAAAGACAGCTTCAAACCAGAAGGCACTGGGACATATGTTAACCTCCAGCGACGGTACATGGCCCTCACGAGAGACAAGTGTGGAAGTGCCCAAGCCCTCGGAGCCGAAATCAGGAAGATCCATGCTGAAAAACTCCTCCTTGATCCTGACTGCGTAACCTCCGAGATTGAGCGAACATTCTTTTTCGTACACGCGTTAGGTCCTGAGTATGAAAGCTTCCGTGATCATATATTTCGGCAGATGGACCTTGTTAATGAGAGAGATGCCAATGGCAATATCACGAGGGCGGCACCCACGTTCGACTATATCGAGAACAAGGCTATTGAAGAAGAACATAGAAAGGGACAACTGAGTAAACCACCAACGGAGGCGTAAGCGCTTCCTGCTCTCGCTCTAGTCCGAGGGCCAGGCAACAAGAAAGTCATACCATCATCCGACGGAACGACATGCCGAATCGAGATCGATAACGTTCCATATTGCTCATTCTGCCGGAAACCCTATCACAAGGATTCCGAATGCTTTAGCAAGAATCCAAGACTGAAGGACCAGAAGAAAGACGGAAAGAACCAGAAGTCAAACCCAGGCAACTCACGTACGGGCTCACGCAAGCCGTTGAAGAGGCGACCCTCTACGGACGACGAAGATGACGACGTGAGCGGCCCAAGGGATCCGAAGAAGCCCACCTTCATGGCGACAAAGGTCTCTGGAGAAGACGTTAATAAAGCATTCGGAAAGGATGTTGAAGGCAACTTTGCCCTGTTCGCCCACATCCCCACAATGATGGCTACAAAAACTCTCTCGATCCGTGATGCGTGGATCGTTGATAGTGGATGTGCTCAGCATGTTTGCAACAACGCCTCGAGATTTGTAGAGATGGACAAGTACCATGGACCGCCACTGAGGAGTGTCGATACCTCAACGACTCCCTCGGGGGTGGGAATGGTCAATGTCCTATGCAATGTACGAGGCAGAAGGAAATGGCTTGTGCTTGATAATGTTCTCTACGTCCCATCTGCACACGCAAATCTCATATCAGTGCTCCAGCTTCTCAAACGAGGAGCAAAAGTCGAATTCTCAAGCCAAAGTGCTACTATTCGCAACAAGTCAAACGGAAAGAACCTATACACTGCCAGTCAATATCATGGAGTCTACGCACTCAATATATGGACGAATCTCACCTTTCCCTCTTACCATGTCAGTCCACAAATGTCTCTGTGGCATAACCGGCTAGCCCACATGAGCGATGCGAATCTACAACGGCTTAAGAAGCAGGCTCTCGGCATCCGGGACACGGAACCACGCCAGCCATGCAACCCATGCCTCCAGGGACGAATGATTGAAAAGCCCCACAGCCGATCAGGACAAAGCCGAAGAGGGGAATATGCGATGGAACTTCTTCACATTGACGTTGCAGGGCCATTTAATGAGGGCCTGGATGGCAGTCGTTACTGGCTGACCATCGTCGACGACTTCACGGGGTGGATAGAGATTATTCCTATACCACGACGACAAGAATTTGTGGTAGAGTCACTACGTTTCTTTCTTGACCATAACGAACGCCCCGAACGAAAATGTAGACGGATACGTCTCGACCGCATCCCTGAGCAAGTGGGAGAAGAGATGAAGTTCATTTTATTCTCACGGGCAATCCAAGCTGAGCTCACCGGAGTGGATCAACACCAACAGAACGGGGTTGCCGAGAGAGCCCATAAAACAATATATGATCGGGTGGGACCTACGCTAGCACATGCGAAACTACCGCCGAAATTCTGGCCAGAAATCGCGCGAACCGCAGCCTTCCTCTCCAACCGGTCGCCGTCATCAAAGATCAATATGACTCCGTATCAAGCGTGGTACGGCGACAAGCCGGACCTATCACGACTTAGAGTGATCGGGTCTAAAGGGGAATACTTGATCCCACCCAAGCAGAGGAAGAAGCTCACAGAGCCAAGAACAAGGCCATGCATCCTACTAGGCTATGAGGGAAATACCAACTACCGTATCCTACTGGAAGACGGAAGAATCGGTGGAACCCCAAACGCTGAATTTCATGAAGTCCTTACAGCTCCTTCCACACAGACCACAGAAAATGTGGGAGCCAGACGAGACGGCTCACCTGAGGCAACGGCTGCTGCCGCAGGGGGGAGTGAGACGGTGGGACTAATAAACCAACCGTCGGTAGGTATACGGCAAGCATCCGTGCCCGCCTCTGGGCGCCAATTGTCAATGGCACCCCCAGAGCGAGCCCTACCTAAGTCGAGGAAAGATATCTCGCACCTACGGCCTCGATCGAGTAACAATGACTCACGAGTGCCAACCCAGTCGAGTGACGAAGACTCGCAAACACCAGCGTCGTCTCAATCGAGTGACGAAGACTCGCAGCCATCTGTTGCTGTACAGGGAGACAGGACCTTGTCGCCTACACAGAGTGACGATACCTTTGGACCATTTGCAGATGATTTACATGACATCGTCCAAGGGAATGACCCACCACCCGGCGGCGACCAGCAACAAGGCGACGCTCAACAAGGTCTAGTTTCAGGAGACTGGCAACGCTATCCAGATCGCCAAATTGACCGCCCAGTTCATACAGTGCGACAAGAAGCACTAGAACACCACCCTGAACTCAAAATTCGCGCTCCGCAGGTCACACTAGACACTTTAAGTGACAGCGATGAAGAGCTAGCGTTAATGAATATACCCGAAAAGTACGTCATCCCAACGTTCCTAACAGTTGCTTCACAGGAAATAGAACCCTTTGAGCCAAGGACTCTGCGTCAAGCAAAGAACGATGCAAGCTGGCTCGAGTGGGAAAAGGCGATGTTTGAAGAAGTGAACTCGCTCAACCAAAACAAAACGTGGGAGCTTGTTGATCCTCCCAAAGACCGGCGGATCCTCAGTGGAAAGTGGGTCTTCAAACTCAAACGAGGGCCGCATGGCGAAGTCATCCGTTACAAAAGCCGATGGGTAGTGAGAGGCTTTACACAAGAAGAGGGCATTGATTATGACGAAACCTTTGCGTCAGTGGTCAAGCCAATGAGCTACAAAGCCTTGTTCGCAATTGCGGCGGCTCTAGATCTAGAGATCGAACAAATGGACGTCAAAACGGCATTCCTGTACGGGTACATAGACCACGAGATCTACGTCGAACAGCCTCACCACATGACCGACGGCACACCTAGGGTCTGCAAATTGCGAAAGGCACTCTATGGCCTGAAACAAGCTCCGCGGATCTGGTATCAAACCCTTACAAATTTCCTACGAAACCTCGGCTTCGATCCAATCAGCGCCGATCTTGGGATCTTCGTCCGGAGCAATATGTACATCGCGGTGTACGTTGATGACCTCCTGATTGTGGGCCCAAGCATTGCGGAAATAAAGAAGATCAAGCGGAGCCTTAGAAACCGTTTTCAAATGACAGACCTCGGACCATGCAGCTACTATCTCGGGATGTCCGTCCAGCGAAACCGTCAAAACAGGATACTGTACCTGAGTCAAGAAGCGTATATTGACAAGGTCGCTCATCAGTTCGGAATCAGCAATGGCGCCCCCGTCAGCACACCGATAGAAACCTCTCCGCTTCCAGAGAATAGTCCAGAATATAGATGTCCTCCAGATCAAAGGACCGCCTACCAACGGATTGTCGGATCTCTGATGTATATTATGCTCGGAACCAGGGGGGATGTCGCATATGCCGTCTCCATGGCGAGCCGGTATCTGGCAAACCCTGGACCACAACACATGAAACTCGCTCAACGCATCCTGCAATATCTTAACGGCACAAGAAGCCTCAGGCTCACATACAAGGGCCATCCCCAGACGCTCAAAGGCTTTACAGACGCAGACTGGGGTGGATGTCGCGACACCAGACGGTCAACAGCCGGATACCTCTTTAATATCGGGAGCGGAGCGATCAGTTGGCAATCGAAGCGTCAAAGCGTCGTTGCCCTCTCGACCTGTGAAGCTGAATTTCTAGGTCAGACACAAGCAACGAAAGAAGCAATCTGGTTGAGAAGACTTCTCAATGAGTTGAACATGAGCCAAGGAAAAGCCGCAACAATCATTTGCGGTGACAACCAAGGAGCCATCGCCCTGTCCTCGAACCCGCAATTCCATTCCCGTACAAAGCATATGGATATCCAACGCAAGTGGCAAGGAGAGGTCCAAGACCTTGGAACAGTGGAGCTGAAATACATTCCAACTGCGGAGCAAATTGCTGATGGGTTCACGAAGCCTCTTGCGCGAGAGCGTTTTGCATGGTTCCGGAGAGGGCTTGGCATCGAGTGACACCTCTTGGCTTCTGGATCTCGGGCTGAGACTAAGCTACATGGGTACCCTTTCCTTCTTTTCCCTTTACGAGGTTTTTTGAAGGTTTTAATGGGGCCCTCCACAACCGTGATGAATGGTCGCTGGCACCCCTTATAGTGGTTGCCATCGAGTGGGAGTGTTGAGCATCACGTGGCAAAGGCTTGGCATATCTGGATGGGGAACATATATATGAGGCATCCCGCTCCTGTAAAAGATAGACAAGTCAATAAAAAAAAAACATTCTTATCTCAACAGAATCAACCTTCCGCGAAGCAGAGGAAAACCTCTATGGGCTTAGTCAGCCCGCGGGCTGACCATGCGGCCAAGAGCTGTAGCTCTCTAGGTACATTCGCGAGGGCCTTACATGAATCAATTAATAATGAGGTATGCCTTCTATGACAATCTTTTCAAACCTGGTTTAATCACAAGACTTGGGGTCTGGTTTCGGATGCCGTTTCTTGCCGCAGCAGATACTCCTTTCTGGCCCATGACCAATGAAATCGACCTTCCCCCGCAGCGAGCGCGACTGCGGCGCTAATGTGTGAGTCAGCCCTGTGGTGAACCACTGCGGCGCTAAAAGACTAAACTAAATCGGGAAAATCGGATATTAAATGGATGCTGAATAAAATAAGATCCTAGCGGTAACTATCGCTTAGGTCCACGTGTGTTATCTGCCATGAGTCCTCCACTTCAAAAAATGACCTTGTCCGTTGACTGCCGCTGCTGTTCATCACTGCGATGTCTGTCGGAATGTTCCATCAGGTGTCTCGGAATATATTTTCCCGATTTATTGGGGTACGCGAGACTACGTAAAGAGTTCAGTAACCCGGTTACAAGATTTCGAAATACAGTTCTAGCAACAGGGCTCGTACGAGAACCTACGGTTAGTTTGACTATCTGTCGACCTTTAATGACCGCTAGTAATTGCTTCAACGCCGAACTGTTAGACGCTGTGTATAGACATCACCATAATTACTCAGGTGTGGTGCCTGTACCACGCCGTAGTTGTGAGCCCCAGGCCGCAACTACGGCCGAGGCTACACACGGGACACATAAAGGTAACTTTATACGCTGCTGGCCTTCCTATGGGAAGACTAGTAATTAGTTTAATAATAATAGAGACTTACTAGTTAACCCTCTGATTCTACTTTATACATATCTATCCCTATAGCTACTATATAGTGCGGTTTATAGTTCTAATCACTCCCCCTCTTAAAGCCTGATGATGAGTAGAATAAATAAAGAGTCTATTTAGGGGCGAGTCCTATAGTTAAGCTAGCGTGGAAATAAATGAACTACACTAATAACTTTAAACCCTATAGATGCTAACCTAATCAAGAATACTATAAATATGCCTATTAAAGACGTGAATAACATAATTAAGGAAATCCCTAAATAACTATTAGTAACCTTAGGGACCCCTAATAATAAAGAACCTAATATATCTCATGGCTAGGATACCACCAAGCCATAGAGATCCCCAGATCTAGATAAGGAGGAACTTAAATTATAGGTATAGATTATAGTATATATATAGGAAGCGTAGTAACACTATATTTAATTAGAAGAGGAGTATAGGAAAGCTTATAAAGATAATATTAGAGCCTATAGGAAACTCTACCTAAAGGAGAAACTAGCATAGATAAAGGTAGTCTAATTAAACTAAGTAGACCTAGAAGTTAACACATTTCTTAAAATAATCTAGGAAGGAGTTAGGAATATATATAAATATCCTTCCCTCCTAGTTCAACCCACAACTACGGCTATATTACTATAGATAATTAAGTAACTAGCCTAAGCCTTCTAGATAGAGCTTATAGCCCTAAAGAGGGAAAGAGAAGAGGAGGTATTACCTAGAGAGAAGCCTAATATAGCCCCTTTTAAGGGCCGTAGCGTGAAGGAATACTAGGAATAGTCTACTATAATAGAGGTATATTTTAAGATATAGCCCTCCTACTTTATAAAGGAAGACGTGAAAGTGTGGTATGGACTATCTATAATTAGTAATAAGAGGATCTAAGACTAGTATAATATAGAACCTATAATCCTATAGCTAGTTATATAGGAGAAGTTTAAAGACGTGCTAATATATATAGTTAGTAATCCTAGGATCCTCTAAAAGAATATAGTTATCTACTATACTAATATAAGATAACTTAAGACGTAAGACGTGTGGATATTTATATAGTAATGTGGTTGACGGTAACACTGCCGGATCCGGGCAAGCGCGCTCCCGGTTGGGTCCCTGAGCGCGCCCGGAGCAGGGGTGAGTGCGCCCTGAGTGGTCAGGGAGCGCTCCCGGAGCTGCTGCATCCAATCACGCGGCGCTGGGTCCCGCTCGCCGCTTTTGAGAAAGCTATAAGTGTCCCATCCTCCCCCTCAGTTGTCTTCCTCCTTGTCCACACCCAAACTATCCTGCCAACCGCACTCTCGACCATTCCTTCTGCCGAACTAACAGCCGATGCCGCTACGAGCCATATCGCTGCTGCCTAGCACTGCCTCCTGATCGCCGCTCGGATGCTACCACAGCCTCCTCCAGGACACTGAATCGTCCCCACTACGAGAATTGTTGGTGATTTCCCGGAACTCCATTTCTAGCAATTTCTACGATCTCAACTTTTCCACTTCCCTCATCATCGAAGGAACGCACGCTCGAAAAATTATGCTTGGGATGCCTGCGGCGTGTCAACGATAGCCCGGTTGCTCATTGCGGATACCGCCCTAATCGAGCCTTGGACTAATGGTGCTGCTGGCTGCAGGCCTGCGGCACACACTGGAGTATCTGCATGTGGGAATGATATCTCGCCTTCGCTTCCGCCGCTGCCTCAATCCGCCTCGTCTATTGTTGCTAGTCATATTTGAGTTCCGGAGATGGAACGCTGCGCAAATTAGGGGGCCCGGAACACACCTTCACACGACGAGCTTTTTCCCAGAATGGTCTGGACTGCTCGTAGCAATCAATGGCGGGCCTGGGTGTTACAGCGCATGTGATAACGGAGGGATCCGATAGGTTTAAAGTCCCCGAGGCTCGCTTCGTTTGCCTCAGGGAGGCAATGCCTCCGTAAATGGGGCACGGCTGGGCTTAGTGAGACGGGAAGGCATCTTCGCGATACTACACAAACGAGGGTAACTTCCCAGAAGAGCAGGGCCTAGGCGGCGGGGCCAGCGCTTTTCATCGAATCCGTCATTCGCGAGGCTTGATAGATGGGGCGTTCACGGACTCGCTTGATTTTACTCCTGGAAGTAATGCCTATCAAGACGGAACGCTAGAGAGTTTAGGAGATTTCAAGAGGACGAGGCGACTCCCAATCCAAGCACCGGAATCTGAAAGTCCCCTCGGGTAGGACGGAAAGCCCATTGTGCCTCATGTGCGCATTGCGTGCTTTATTAACAGCTGCCTTCTTCCATTTGACATGCATTGAATTCTCAATTTGCCCGCCTTTTTTATTCCATTTTCCCTATCAAAACACTGCCAATTAAGCCGTCTTCCTTATCACCGTAACCATGGTAAACCTTGACTTACAGATGTTCTGGGAACCAAAAGCCGGTGACAGGACGCAGAGTGGAAGAAACGCCAGAGCTACGAGCACCTTAATCCCACCAGAGGTTCATCCGGCGGCTGCAGCATCACGGGGCAAGACCCCTCCCGCCCAAACGAGCATAGAAATGTTAGAATCAAGAGATCTTGGGGAGTGTAAGTAAACTAGCTGATTCTGCGAGTTATATCGACGGTACAGGCAGGCTAATGGTAGCTTCTAGTTGTCTTACTTGATAAGGTCACTCAAGCTACAAGTCCTTCAATGCTTCCCCCAGCAGCTCTTTCGGACGTCGCAAACTTCCCAGAGTATCCTCAGGAAGTTGCTCTATATGCCTCTCCTCAAACGGACGGTTCCCCGTCGGTTACGGGGTTGGATGGGCCCGGGTCCTCGCGAGTTTTTGACGTTTTTGCCGATGACGACGACGAGGGTAAGAGTAGTCGCACTAGTGACAGCGATACCGGCCGGGTGCTTCGACCTCGAAAGCGACGCTTAGACCGACCAGCAGTCAACAGCGCCTCGAAGCGAATTTCTACTCGCCGACCGGCATTGGCGGAGTCGTCGAAGCAAGCCACGCAAAGCGGTGACAGTCATTGCCTGTCTTCAGCTGAACTTCCCAATGTGTCTGCTGATCCTCCAGCGGATAGCCTGTGTGTGCTTCAAGCCGCGGTTGGATGCCTCCAAACCTTGTCTACCATGATTGAAGAACGTGGCCATAGCGACAACTTGGACGCCAGGAGTGGTATCGTTCAGCATGATCTCAGTGTGCTCCAGGAAGCTCGCAGCAAACTTCAGCATGCGTACGGAGTTGTCGCGACTAGGATGGTAACTGCAAGAACCACCGCAAGATTCCCGCGAGCAGCAGCTCGGACACAACCGGCAGACGGAACTGCGTATAACCGGCGGGTTCCTTGGAACCATGAGGACGATTCGAAACTCATCAATCTTAAGGAAGTCCGGCAACTTTCGTGGCATAATATCTTCCAGGAGTTTCCTACAAGGACGCCGGGGGCCATCCGGACGCGCCACAATACTCTGCTGAAAGCATCGCAACAAGGCAGAGATTTCAAAGCCAAGTCTTGTCGACCTGTATCAGGAGCGTCGTGCCCACAAACCGCACCTCTAGCTAGAACTAGTCCGGGTATAGTGCGAGTCGGGAGTGATAGAAGTTCTTGTTCACTCGAAAGAGAGAATATCGATCCCAGGATATTTGCTCAATAAACACAGCGCAACCAATGTCACCTGTCATTTACTACTCTTTATCGCAAGAATCTATCAAAAACGTAGACTAGCCAGTCATCCACGCGGGTTCTTTTCCCAAAACCCAGCATTTGCACCCACATATCATTCCATCGTCTGCTCAATAATCATACAGTACAGTAGTCATAACTATCGTCCTAAGATCCCCAAAAGTTCTGCTATTTTATTGTGGGAGTAGCTGAGGAATACTTAGTTATATTCTTTTGTGATTATGACTTAGTCGCACGGCTGTGCGTATGGACTCAATAGTTCACTGCAAGGTACCCGAGAATAGAGAGACGAGTGGGGGCGATCGGCTTCCGGGAACACGTGCATAGTTGCATTGCGTTTTGTCTTCCGCACTGAGGTTATCAACCCCGCGGACACGTTCAAGAAATTTGCCCCCCAGGCAAGTTGCGTTGGGTGGGTTACGATGGATGGCAAATCGAAATTGTTGAACGTTTAGTAGTTCGAGAAGCATTCGTAGGGCGAACAACAACCTATTAACCAACTTTTGCAAATTAAAGGCCAGCTGCCAGCTTTTTTTCTTTGATTGCGGGAGGGGTGTTGGTGCATGTTCAACAGTTAGTCAACGGATCTGTTTAAGGAAGTGAAAATGGCACCTATTTTGGTTGAACAAATGTGAGAGAAGCAACCATATTGAATAGCCAGGTATAGTATCATCTTAAGCGCCTTCTGCAGTGGGCAATGGCGCTATTGTTCCGTATAGTGCCGCGAGAAGCTCGGCTTTTGGCCACATTTTAGTAAGTCTTTAGCTATTCACAGTCGCGCCAAGGGAGAGGCAGGCTAGCTAACAATGGGCGCCAAATCAATCTAAGCAGTTAACTACTGATCATCGAGGACTCGAGAGTGGAATCTCAGGACAGCTCAACGTCGAAAGTCTCTATGCTCCGTCAACGCCAGAAAAAAAAGGTCAAAGATAAACCGATCGCTCGTACAAAAGCTTCAATACGCTTAGAAGAATAATCATAGATCAAATTTTGCCTGAGTCCAGATTCTGGAGTCGTTCATACATCTTCGGCAGCCTATGAGCCAAAATAGACCATTAGACATACCCGGAAAGAGTTGGTCCCCAAGCTACATTCCTAAATCTTGATCCAGTATCAGCGGACTACTAGATACTTAGACGCCTATTACGGCGCTTAGCACGGAGCTTATGCGACACATCGCTGACTATCTGAGTGAAAGGGATCGGGCCATGCTAGCTCGAACAGCACGACAGATGCATGGCGGAGTAAATCACTTCCTCTACTTCTACAACGCGAAACAACATGATTTGACTGCTCTAAGATGGGATGCGCGCAAGGGGTACTAGGAGCTGTGCTTCGCTACTTAGGAAATACCGACGTCAACACATCCCTATCCAGCGACAAGAAAACAAAAAGTTCTCCATTATGTATCGCAGCAGAGTATGGTCGCCATGAAGTCATGCGTCTCCTTCATCAAGAAAATGCCGAGGTAGACGGAAGACATCGCGTGGGCAGAACTGCCCTTTGCATAGCCGTATCCAAAGGGCAACATCTGGCTGTTGAGAAGTTATTAAAAGCAGGGCCAAATACTGAACGTATTGATATTTGGGGCAAGACTTCGCTCTCATGAGCAGCCAAACACGGATTTAGAAGAGCTTTTGTTAGGTTATCATCATCCTGATACTGTTCGTGAATTGCTTCACGTAGGTGCCGACAACAATAGATACTGTCCAGATGACCACAAGTCAGCGGTGATGATGACCGCAGAATTTGGGCGTCTTGGTTCGGCCAATGTCCTCACCCAAGCAGGAGCTGATGTTGGAATTATCAGCTCCGACGGACGTAACGCCCTTTCTTTGGCTGCAGGATATGGGCACCTTGAGACCTGCCATTCATTGATCAACGCTGGGGCAGAAGTCTTGTCTGCGGACATCCTCGGTCGGACAGCCCTTTCTTGGGCCGCCGAGAGCGGAAACACGGAGTTATTTAACTTATTTTGGCGCCTGGATTCTAGGATCAACTCCATCGACCAACTGGGGCGTTCGCCTAAGAGGAAACAATGATATCGTTTCTCTAATCGCCTCCCAAGAAACTATGTTAGACATCACACATCAAGGAGAATGGAACGTACTGGAGATTCTGGATGCGGTTCGGGAAGACCATCCAAGTGCGATAAACGTGCTTCCTCCCGATTGGCAATATCGAGTTTGGAGTGGTCAAGGATTCCCTATGATGGTGCCGAGGCCAGAGTGCAATCCCCTCCTGATAGCCGCTACACAGGGGCACCTTCAACCTGCTAAACTTCTGCTAGCTGCAGGAGCTGCAATGAATGCACAAAACGACTCCGGCATAACACCCCTTATGTTGGCAGCTGACAACGGGCATACAAACATAGTCTCGCTTCTAAAGTATTGGATGGGTCGGTACCGCAACCTCTCTCCTAAAAGGATATGCCGGCTCTCCGGAAAAACGGTGGAGAATACTGTATCAAAGTTCTCAAGACCCCTGAGTTTGTACCATCTTTGAAAGCTTTTTCGGTGTCTACAAGGAGCCGGCACTCTCGAGTCCCTTCTTACCGAACGACCGCTAGCAATTCTGTGGCAGGAGATCTTCCGTGAGTTTCCTAGAAACGCAGAGGTGGCCATCCAGACGCGTAATCAAACTCACTTATTTTAATAATAACCTTTCAGTGTGCACGCGTTTCCATCTCCTACATCATTGCGAAATGTTATGGTGCCATTGAGACCGTATACCGAGACCACAGCCGAGACGCAGATATCTGTCAAGGGTATAGGAGGAAAACCAAATTGATTGCCGTCCATATCATAGCCAATAGCACAATGATTGCCTTCTGGTCGACTAACAAAGCCTAAATACCCAGTACAGCCAGCTACATCTCGAGCATAGAGGCGGTAATGACCGTCTTGAATGAGAAGAGTCAGGTTGCCACCAACAAAGGCTCACGATGTAGAACAAGACAAGAACTTGGAAGATCATTTTGCGATCAGTCATCTAACTCACATGGCCAAGTATGTATATGTGGTTCATACCGTATTTACTATATTTAATCAAAGGCAATTTGCTGACATGAAAAAGACAGTGCCCGGGCTTAATAAGAGCAGAGAGCACACTAACAAAACACTATACATCTCGAATACAGTTCAGAAGCTCCTTCGCGTATCCTGCTGCTGCTGCCGCGGCATATCCCCGGAAATGTTCGTTAGTCAATGAAGGCGAGTCCGCATAATCGGCAATCCCACATATGACAGTCATTGGGAAACCCACAGCAACCATCCCAGCCATCCCCTTAGCACCTTGCTTCACGCCAATAATGCCAAATCTTTCCTTCATCTCGTCACGTTTGGCGGCGTCATCAAGAAGTGAACCCAGGCAGGCAACAGGACCAGTATGGATTTTCGGTCCGAGAACGCGCCCAGTCTCTTGGCGCATCGCTCCTTTTATATGTTCGCATAGATTGTATTCGCGATCATGTTCAGGATTTTCGTCATTGGTGGGCTCGTATAGAACATCGTAAGGTTCTCTCTGGAGGGGAGTGTAGTGCGGAATTTTAAGTCCCTTCAATCTAGCAGTTGTCTCAACTGCAACCATAGCAGACAAAACAGCCATGTGGGGGTGGTTCACACACCGCCCAGAGGTAAATCTGAGCCCTTGTGTTGTACACTCCTCCTTAAACTGAATAATGGCTCCAACACCAGTTTCTGTGCTTGGGCAGCTGACCACAACATCACCGAGTCTCATATCATAGTCTTCCTGCGGGATTCCGCTTCCAGGGCCCGCAATTAGACCAAATTTGATGAACGGAAAGTTCCGCTGGATATTTGGTCCGACCACGTCGGCAAAGCGCTGTAGGTCGAGAACAACCACATTAAGAGTCCCAATGCGTCCTAGAATGTAGCCATTTGTATGGGCATACTGTACTGTATTGGACGGTGTATGATATGTCTCGTCGAGCGCAGCCACCGCGAAGGACAATTCAAGATCGCTGGTGCAGATCCAAGAAACAGTAAATTCATCGTTTGAAGGCATCTTGACTGGGATTCCCTTGGCGAGTTAGGTATGGTAATTTGATAAATAGAAGGAGGTATTGACGTTGGGGCAAGGTATTCCTGGGGGGTTAAAAACCGCTGAAGGTGGAGTTGATGTTGTGGGAAATTGCGATAGTCACGGGTCTGGTCAGGTGACTGTAGTCTGCTGTCGGAGCTATGTACTCGAACGTCCGCCTGTCCTGAGGCTCGACCTCGCGTAGTCATCACATAATAAGCCAACTAGATATCAGTCACCCAATACAGAATCGTTTCCCATGTTTGCAAGGTTCTTGGTCTTCTAACTACCGTCTGTATGCCTGGGACTTACTCATCATCAAACAGTGTTCGGATAAGAAATTCATAAATTACAGTATGGCAGCAGCATCCGTGCTCTTGTTTGGTATGATCCATCCGTCGATATGACGGGATGTACTGAACGCGGATATGGTGCTACAGATCTACGAGAGAAAGTGTTACCCAGTAACGAAACCTTTAACGTATACAGCATTCTCGGGCTCTTGCGCTGTACCGAAACCAACAGCGCTACTCTTATTTCTATCTAATCCGTACCTGAACAAGCCGTTATCCTTCTCAGCTGGAAGTGAGCTACAAACTGGCTGGAAGCAACTGCGACACTGAATTTGCTACCTTTCTAAGCTAGTGTGAAAAAGAATGGATCTACCTAAGCTACAAGGTTGGGAGGGTGGTATGTATTGATAATACTGTAAACATCGATAGATAGAAGAGCACGTGCACGTATTTTGAGCCATAGTCTCAGGGTGGCAAAGCAATGCATTTTCACAACTCTTCTACCCTTGCCGTTCAAATGCAGAGGAGAAGCATGATTTGAATCTTACTAAAGCAGTTGCAGCAACAGATTTCTTGAGGCTGCCTAAATTTGTACATACTACATATCGGTATATAGAGTAAACTCACGGCAGGAGAACCATATAGTCAGACGGAACAATGCCACTTGTCCCGTCCAGTTTCCTGGCCCACCACCATTTTCCAGTAACCTGCGACACTTCCAACATTTCATGTTGTTCGAAGCTAATCTCGGTTTTATCCTCTGGGTTAGCCGCATAAGTGTAGATTGCCTTTGCTCGGTAGGGATAGATCGTCTGGTGGCTCGCGGTTGACGCCTGTCCACCTTGATATTCGCGGATAACCGAGTATCGAGAAAGGGGCGGATGCACACCGCTGCAACGGACACTAGGGTCGATATGAATTTGCACTTCTTCCGTCTGGTTCCTTAGGGAGAAGGATTCCGGATCCTCGAGCGGGGCTCGGCGTTCGCTTTGGATAGTTTCCTGCGGTATGGACCCAAAATAGAATATCCAAATAACCTAGTCTTGCAACTAAATATATTTCTTCAATCAATTCAAAGTTTTGTCACTTACAATGATTATTGAGACCAGAATAGAGCCTGCAGCAGCGACTTGGCAGGCGGTGCTGTTCCTATAGACCAAATTGTTGACGGACAGCACGTTGAACGTAAATCCCGCGGAAAGATAGCCCACAGTCTGTTGTCCATCGTTACTCAGGTTGAATGTTAAATTTATTTGCTGGGACATACTGCAATGCGGTGACGTTGACTGTTATTGACGAGAATAACAGCCGAACCGGAGAGACAGCAGAGGGAATAGGCAGTGTTCCACCATGAGAAGGTTGGATAACTGACATGAATACTGGCGACGATGGATGAAGCGAAGGATATGAACCACCCGATCTTGGTTTCGTCTGTTAAAGTGAGGTCCGAGTCTGAAGTTGAAATCACAGTGCTGGACTCACTATGGCAAGTAGAGACGTAGAGAGCGCGAAAGGGTTATACAAGATATTGCTCAACCAGGCCGTCGCCATTTCCTCTCAAATAACCCCAAAGTAGATAATCACTGCTTCAAAATCCCAGGAGAGCTCCAGCATTTAATCATTTCACAGGCTAGGCAACCACCGGGAGGTTATTGAAGATGCAGTAACGCAAAAATGAGGATAAAGGAACATCTCATTATGCTTTCAACAGGAACCCAGAGCGATAATTGAATGATACTAGCCTTATTAAGCGTTGTTGATTGGTCGTCATAGTCCAAAGCTGGTGCAGACCGTTCGTAGAAGTGCCGGTGTCCAAGATATATCTTTGTCCTAAGGCAGTAGGCCTACTAACTGAGCAAACCTTCGCTTGGAGTACTAGTATGGCTGAACGCCTTGCACACAAACACATCGTTAATGCTTCCGTTACAGTACAACAAGGGCATCATAGCGAACTATTTTTCTGTCTGTCGAAATTTAATGTGAATATTCAAATCGTCAAATGTGAAAATATGTGTGTCGCTGATTCAGAATTCTCATAACTCTGCACAGCTATTGTGGGAGGAGTAAACCTCTCCACTATAGAGCTGGCTAAGGTTTCGCATATAGCTAATTAACCCCGAATGGGATGAAATTAGTCGTCTTCTTTGTACCTGTACATAAGCCCGTTCATAGCAAGAGTTCTTAAATGAGTTCAACACACGAATGTAGGGACACAAAGCTTAACTTTCGATCAATAAAACCCAAATGTACCATGCACTTCTTCTACCTCATCTGGTGATTTCTATTCTGATAAAGTATCATTCAGGAAGACTTCAAACTCTGAAATTGGATTAAAATCGGTTTCCCAAAGGTCTCAAGTTACTGGATGGAGGCCGCACTCCTTGTAAGGGATGTTAAGATACGCCTAATTTGAAGCCAACCCTTACTTAAGAAGCTGAATGAGTGGGGGATCAACAACAGATTTGGATAATTACCGGGAGATCGCATTTGCAGCCACGTGATAAACAGAACGACTTTCATAAGATCGGTCAAGCGTGGTTGAACAGGGCCTTCTGCCCTAAAAAGAAAAAGCCGCCGAGTTGAAAAATAGAGATCAACTGAGATAGTAAAGTGTGCTATAGCGAATAACTGCTGAACAGCCGTAGAAGTAGCGTCTTGTTGGATTACCAAACATCCATATCGACTTTGGCAGGATACACCTGTTGCCGGACTCAGTTTCTCGAGGAAGGAATTTAAGGGAGTCATATGAATAGGGTACACATTCGTGTTCGAACCATCACGAATAATCACGTCCTCGAGGCCTATGGCCACCGAGGCAGAATGATAGAGATCATGACTGATGAGACAGCGCCGAGGCTTGACTACCTCAAGACCAATTGGGTCGGCCGTGAAGAGAAGGGAAGGGTCTATGAAGTTAGTAAATACCCGATGGGAGACCGACGGGAAATCAAGCCATCATGGCCGGGAGCTATACCAACTAACGCAACACCAACAAAGAAGTTCCTAAGGGTGCATCAGAAGCTACCCAGAGCGCTGAGCACGATAACCGTTCAAATGCGCCCTGGCAAGATAGGACTCCGCCACTACCTCTACCAGAGAGGAGTGGTCCGGATGTACCGAACAGCCCTTGCCAATGCGGAAGAGCAACACAAACGGTCCGCCACATCCTTCTCGCATGCCCTACCTTCAGCGGCCTGCGGGAAGAAATCTTCGGTAGACAAAGTGGGGGAACGGAGAGGGTTTGAGGAACCCTGGACAGCTGTCTAAGCGGAGCTAACCCCTCAGGATATGGACAATTGAGGGTGTAAGCAAGTTTTATCGAGGAGCTCATGTTACAATCACATGCTGATAACCTACTCCAGCTGAGATCTCTTCTGGGCAAGTATCTTGGCGCGGGTAACGTCAGAAAGATCGCCTTCACACTTGCATATCCCACTCGGCGTGCTTCCGGGCTAGTCGCTTCCTTCTCTTCTCCGTTTTTGGTTTTACACGAAGCAAGTCCCAACCCCAGTCATCGTTATCTCCGTTATTGTGGTGAACTTTGGGGGTGCCTTTTTCGCTCTCAATTGCAGCGACCTCGATTGGCGGCTCTCCACATGGACGTTCCTCATAAAGAGCGGATGGGGACTTCCCGGCCCGATATTCTTCACATGGGACTTCGGGGCACGAAGTATCCTTAGACTGAGGCGCTGGGAACGGCTCTTTACAAGCAGGCTCGCCACCTTCTGTGTTCATCATATTCCCACTGGTACCAGATTCAAGAATGTTTCGCAAGCGCAATGTCTCGGTGGTAAATGCTTTGACAACAATCCTTATTACGGCTTTGCTGAGTGCTGGGTCGTCTACAATTTCATTGTAGAACTCGTCCAGCTGGAATGTTGTCTCATCAATCGCAAAGATGCTTGAAAGCTTGGAATGCAGATAGTCATGAAACCATTTTTCGTCCTCAGGCAGCCTTGAAAATATCAATCTGGCTCCTTGTAGGATTTGGAAAATTGACAGAGATTCACTGAGAGTCATGATATAGTTCTGGGCAAGCGTGTCGAGGCCGTGTATCTCATACTTCCTGGCGGCGTAATAGACCTGGAGGCTTCTCTTGTATTCAATCTCAACGCGATGTGTCTCTGCTTCGATTTTCCCATAAGCGATTGTTTCATATTCCCCCTTGTATAGGAAATGTAAGACAGTGTGACCAATATCTGCGGCAATATCTCCAAGTATAATACGTGGATTCCAAGACTGTCTTGCTTGAGATAGTCGATGTTGCCCCTGGATATAGTTTTCCGGAATTGAATAGTTTTTGTTCCCGATGGTAACAACAATGATCCTTGACTGTTCATATGGACTGCAGTTGAGATAGGATGATTAGCAGGCATCATTAGGAGCAAGGAGTCTATGAGTTGCATACGATATCTCTGGCTGGTTGAAGTCGATTGCTGAGCTCCCCAGGGAAGCCATGAGTGCGTTCCCGCCTTCCAACTTCTTTTATCTCTTTTGACTTTCGTGATAGATTCGGTATTTGATTGTAAATTAGATAGCAGACACAGTTCGGAAAGAAAATTTAAGTCAAAGGTAGTAACATGGGCAGGAGTCAGCTTTATTGTAGCTCTAGGAAAGATGACGATACTGAAGGTCTGAATTGCGAAGGCACGGGGTGAAATATGCGCCAAGTTCCAATAGGCTGCCTTGATTTAGTCACTACTATCGAGCAATTGAACACCCCTTGCATATGCCAGCCTTGCTAGACTTCACAAATCAAGTGGTCTCTGGGCTTCTGTAAGCAGTAGTGTACGTGAAACATTCCTAGGATAATTAGCTCAAGCGAAAATATCTTTTCTTATTTCAGAAACTTCACTAGAAACTGAAGGAGCTAGCGGTCATACTTTATTCTTCAAGCTCCTACTACTAGTCTAAAACAGAGGGAATCTTACTATAGATTTGGTGCAGGAAAGTCATTGGTCTGAAAGTCACAAAAAAGTCACAACTGCATGCGAAGAATTCACCGTGCATGCAATGCGCTTGCCCCTTGTACGAAAAGAATGCCGGACGGATTCCCAGATGTATCCCCTAGCCTCCTGACACTGGACGCCTTATGGCTCTCATTCAAGCTCACCTTTTGAGGAAACAGTTTAAGGTCTCCGCTATTTACTCCTACATACCAGAGCTATGAGGGGGCTTGGAAGGTTCATGTTACACTTATAGTAGTACCACGTCAGTCTTATAACTTGGCTGCTAGGCCTCTTACCTGCAAATCCTCAATCTTCTTTCTTAACTCATAAGAACCACTACGCCTGAGACATTACACAAATTCTAGCCATTCAAACTATACTGTGATTATGGATCTCAAAGACAGGATGATTCTTGAATATGAGGAGCGAAGGGATAAGACGCATGAAGCGGTTAATGATGTTGGGGCGAATGTTGAGGGTCAGCAATGCTGCGTACTGTATCACCTGAATATGTTCTATTATAGTCAACAGTTCCTTATGATAGCCTGTACAGTCCTTCATGTCGAAAGACATTACAAAATGGTGCTCTGTTCAGAATTGCTTTGACTGGTGCCTTGAGCACGGCTATTTCGACTGACAATCATGGAGAGGCCACGGTGCGTCTAGTGAGCCAGTTAAAAGATAGCAGCGGCAATATAGTCCTCAAAGGGTCTATCAGGGTGGTCAGAAAGCAGCCCATAAATTGGCGACGAGCTGCAGCCAGGATATTCAGGTGTGATTCGAAGTGGCGGTTAAAGGAGGGGAGGGGCAGCGGCGGGTTTCATGCTGAACTTTCTTATGACCTAGGAGGCATTGAGAGTCGAAAGAGAATGTACTATTTTCAAGCCATATATGCACCTTGAACTACAGTGCTGACCAAAATTTGCGCCTGGTTCATGCCGTGGCGGCAGGTCCGGCTATTGTACCTCGAGTGGTCAAGGCTCTGGGGCAGCGGATAGGCTTCTGTTCTTTTCTGGTTCGCCACAATGACCCGCATTGAATTACTTAGAGCAGGAGCGAACAGATTAGAATCATTAGAATCCGAAGCAATAATAGGGTTTGAAACAAATGGCGATCGATACAGTTCACGTCACGGAGGTCCAGACTTTTCCCTCATCCTCCTCCCATATTCTACACTTACCCGGTCACGACCCGTCGTCTCGCCGACTCCAGGACGCCCGCCCTCTCTGCGTCCCTTTTTACATAACCGCCAGAAATTATAATGTCACAAATGTCACACCTGGGTCAATTAGGCGCTTTGGGATAATGGGGGCTTAGCGGCCAAGGCAAAGAAAGGATGCCCCAGGGCAGCGAAGGCTTGCCCCTTTCTTCGCCCTGGGGAATTCTAGTCTATTAACTGAGAACTAAAAGTATGTTACTACAGTACTTGTGCACTTGTCTTTGAATTGCCTTTTCCCGCGACGAAGCTCCGAACACCCCCCGGCCCTAGCCTGGAAAAGTCACTATCCCATCTCAGAATAGGGAAAGAGTTATGAGAAAAAAAAGTTGTGCGCTAAGATAAATCAAGTTACTTAGCCGGAGAATCCATACTTTCAGGCTACTTCGAGCTTGGCGCTGACGAAGTTTGGCATCTTAACCTGCTGGACTCCTTGTCGGTTACTTGATTTGGTGTTGGATAATAAGATTCCTAGACAAATTTGCAAGCAGGAGGGGAAATATCCCAATCCTTGGTAGCAGCAGGCTCGCCGGACTCAACACATTCCTCCGAAACGGGCTCGGACGCCTCGTGTCCTTTATTATGGTTGGATTTCTTTTTGCATATCCTGCACCTTTTTGCTATTTTCCTGGATTGAGCTCAAGACTAACAAGCAAGAAAAATAGAAGTCAAATAGGAGGAGATAAAGGTCCATATTATAAAACCATCTAGACCGCGAAAAATGGTGAATATATATCATGCCGTTACTACTGGGTCTTGACGTCTACTCTTCTTCAAGCCACCGTTGATTCGTAGAAAACCAATCCACAACGGCCGGAAGCATTAAGCAGCTAGTGACGTAGTTCCCAACCAGCTGGCCGCCCGATCAGTCCACTCCGATGATTCCGATCGCGCTTTGAGATCTTGAAGCAATTCGCCACCCCCCAAAACCCGCTTACGTCGGTTAACTAACTAGAGGTGTCATACTTGGATGGCCCTTCTATGACAATTTGAAAATGTCTTGAACTTCGCAAATATATGGTTCCTCGGCAACATTAACCGAGCGTACTTGAGGGGCAAGAGAAATCCGAAATGGAGGAATACCAGACTAGTAACTCATCGCTCTGCTAATAAATCGTCTTTTCTCAACGCGGAGAGAGTAGTTTTATGGACAGAGCAGAAGAGGTGGCTTGGTCCTAGGGAACTGCCAACCTCAAAAATTGTTCATAGACAACATTCAGCGACTTGTTTTTGACAATTGTCGGAACCACACCCAGAGAGATCTGATCTTTTGCCAACCCGTGCTCCAATCTCAAACTTTTCTTGCACTGTGCTAAAATTTGACGCTTTTATTTAAAAGTACAACATTTCATAGATCGTCTTTAATGACCTTGTCGTCTTGCCTCTTCCGTGCTGCCACTAGAGCTACTGTTATGAGCTCCAGAGTTTCTAGAATCAGAAGAGCTGATACTATTATTCGAGTGACCACTGCTCCTGGACAGTGAACCTGTCCACTGGTCACCAGCAGACTGAGCGCGAGCAGCGAATCCTTTTGAAGACATGTCGCCCCCACCCCTAGCCTATACAGAGTGAACTTAGCTCGATGAGAAAATAACATCCGAGGTAATAGAAGGGCTCTCTACCTGTGAGGACTGGATCCGGGAAGCGTCGGATTTTGTCATCTCGTGTTTTGGCATTTTGGTAGTTTATTAAGAAGAGCTTGAATGCCGCGACAGATAATCCATCGGGGAAATCTGTTTTATATGTAGTGGAACCTGAACTTCCAGAGTGAACGAGTAAGGTAACTTGATCAAGTAGGTCACACAACCAAGTGGCTCAAACACTGTAGGAGTCCTGCCCACTACGCCATGATCAGTAAGAGCGAATCAAGTTTATTGTTTTCTGTGTTTCCCACGGTCCGAGCCACCTTTTATCTTGAGCACTGCGCCTGGTCTGCGACCCCATCCGACGGGTTTTAATTGGAATCCGGGCGGAATCGTGGCGGCTGAGAGGCAAAGGAAGCAGAAGGCGCGGGGCCCTTGAGATTTAGCTTAGAAGAATAAGGACGATCGTGAGCTGCTAAGGACCAATAAAAAGGGGGTACGCAATACTAATTCTGGCCCACGTGGACCTCTATATGGGCTTTGTAACCCGTACAGAATAAGGAGGTTGTTTAGCACCCCGCATGGTAGACAATTCAACTATCTTCTCAAAGTATGTAGGCCCAAGGAACTACTGATAAAAGAATAGGACTACCGAAAGGGTGATCTAGAGAGCGACATTGTTTCCGTTGCGGGAAGCCAGCTCCTGACTCAGGTGAGTCGATAGTATAGTTGAACGGTCAATAATCTGTGCAAACCTTTCGGCTAGCACAGGCTCATATAGTTTAGTGATAGGCATTTTTGGTGAGCAGCTTCGTTGACCACAGGCGCGTCAAACCCTTTAGCAACGTAAAAAGTGCGTGTTTACTGATAGCGGCGAAGACGACCCTCCACACACTCGGTTCTATGTGCAAGGTGTCCCTAGCTTCGTATAGCAGACGATGTAAGAAATATTGTTCCTTTCATTATGCCATATATGTATTGAGCGCTAGTCGTTAATGTGAATATCTTAATACTTCTTTTAGCGATGTAATATTTGAATAGTCTTTTGTTAAGGGCCGAAGACATAAGGGCAGTTCTCTGACAAACATATAACTACTGAACATATCATCCAGAAGAACATATTAGTGGCCGCAGGAAAAAAATAAGATAAACTGAGTATAGTTATTATTATTAAGTACTGTACTAAACGAATGACTAGGCCTAAACTAATGAGTGTGAGTAGGTTCTGACCACAAAAAAACCCGTAACGAACGGACCCAGGTTTGTCTATACAGCGACGTTCTGATTGAGCGTTTTGTTTCATAGCTGCTCTTACAACTGAGCTAATTCAGATCCAGGCCGTGGAGAAGCATGGCATCTTTCGAGCTATTAACCGGCTTTGGCCTTGATCTGATCGAGGAATTCGGTAAATTTTTTATCGAGCGCGCTATTGAGATACTCCGTTGTCACCACTTTCTCTTCTATGGTACTTAGCCTGACATTAAATTCGTTCAACTTATTTTCTACCTCTTCGCGCAGATCTGACACGGCCTTATCGGAAGCCACGGTGCCAGACTGTGACAAGGGCTTTTCCGCTCTATCCTTTAGTCTGGGATTTTTTTTGAACAACTCTTCTTCCAGAGTGGTCATTGGCCTGTGTTTAACTTTATCTCCGGTGAGATCGTACACGACCTTACGGGCACGGACTTTCCACGGCAGTTTGACTTGGTCCCTGCTGGCCAGTTGCTCTATGATATCATCAACTGACTCCCCTTCGGGCAAGAAAGCGTCCACCTTTGATCTTTGGAGCATTCTTGGCAATATGGACTTCTGAAATTTCACACAGACATCTGTAGGAGCGGGAGTCTTTGAGTCGTGCCTGCCAGATCGTGGCTGCGTCGCCGTGAAGAAATAGATGTGTTCGATATGGCCTAGTTCTGAAGTTTTACATTGTCGATCAGCGGCATAAAATTTGTAAGCGTTTGGCAAGAGCCTCCATTTTTGAAGATTATCATTTCCTATATTAGCTTTCACTTGAATCTGAAAAACCTTTTTCTCTGCATCATAGACTTGAACGCCGTACGAGCTTTTTGTGCGGTCATCTGAAACCCGTTTCTTCTTTTCGTATAAGATGACGAACTCGGGCGTTCTCAAGATACTGTAAGGCCAGTAGGTTGTTGCATCCGTATTATTATCATCGTACATGTATCTTTGTGGGTACTCCTGATCATCCCCAGATCCTTCAAGAACACCATTCAACCATTCTATTTGGATATGGTTCTGAAGACAGACGTGATAAAGGTGTACTTTCGCCTGTCCAAGCTTTTCAGAAAACACCTTTTCATCTTCCTCTGAACAAGGTGTCTTTAGTGGTTGAACAACTAGTGGGTCAACTCCTTCTCTGAATTTCTCATAGGGTATCCCGAAGTTCTGTGCAAACTGAGGCTCCCAACCAAGGCTTTTGGTAACCTCGTCCCGAATCTGTATATTCATGGCTTTCAGTGACTCAACAGAACTCTGGTCCCCTGATAGACATCTTTTCAGACTTTCGATGGCTTTTTCACAGTGCGTCTTTAAAATTTTCTGTAAAGTTTTTTTGTCCTCTTCGCGCATTGGTGAAGCCGATCGTTCCCTGCCTCTACTTTCATTTTCGTAAGCCGGGCCGTAGTCCTCATGTAAATCATCGTCACTCTCAGTTTTCACGCTAGAAGTGTCCATGGGGGTATCATCATCGCCACCAGGTTGATGCCCAAGGTCATGGTTCGGGGCTTTCTCATCTGTTTCGCCAGGTGTTCCTTTGGATGTATCATCAATTCTCTCGGACTGGTGCCCAGAGTCATCGTTCGGGTCGACCTGGTCTTTTCCCTCGCTCCCGCTGTGGCCGGAAGGGATGTCGCAAACCTGGCTCATTCCTTGATTGCAATTAGGTATGCCACTAAGCTGGACAGTAAAGAGAGACAGAGAAACAGAGAGGGGAGGGAGAGGGAGGCAAAAAAAGAAAAGAAAAGAAAACAATTACTCACTCTCTGCGAAGATTTTCATGCTAGCAATTTCCAGGATCTCGCCCGCATCCAGTATCAACTTCATACGTTCTCTGGTGTCGCCTGTATTAACATATTTGAGGAGCTCCTCATCGCTCCACGATTCAAGTTTCTTGATCTCATCCTGTATGGCAGTGGCGAGTCTATCACTTTGTTTTTTGGAGAGCTCTTTAGTTGTACCATCTCTGAAACCTTGGGGCACGGGGCCTGACGCGCCATTTCGCCCAATATGGTCTAAAAATTTCGCGTCAACTAACTTGACATACTTCTGAACGAGCGTCATGTTGACTTGTCAGTACACAGGACTTGAGAATGCTTGTATAGTGAAGACAGGAGAGCCAACCCAATAGCTAAGGAGGACCGAGGTACTTATAGCGCAGGCGGGAAACGAAGTTAGTGGACTCACGAATCTCAGGCCAGGTCGGAATTCCTTTCCCCTGCCTTTTTAAAGGGCATACCACGCTTTGATTTTAGCGCCTCATGTATCGCCGATTTAGTCGGCCTAATTTCTTTGCATTCCTCAGATGAATTTAGTCCTTTGCAATGCGCCTTCCAACCCAATATTATTGTGTATATTTGTGCTTTCCTTATACTAAGGTAACTTTTGGCAGGGTATTCGCCCTTTTTGCTCCATTACTATATCAAGCTTGATAGTCTACAGCACGTATTCTTGAATAAGGTTGGCAGTAATAAACCGTCCAGCGTGATTCGGATTATCGGCCAGACTTCTGCCGCTGGAAACCACAGCGACGTAGCGTCCCCACCCTACAGGCCGTTGGCTAATTTTGGAGGGCGCAAATTAGATATACCGGGCATTCGAATTACCGGAGACCTTTTTCATTTGTTTCATATAAACTTTGGGTTATCTTTCTATTTCCTAATGCAAATGAATATATACTGTAGTCTTTTATAATAGATGGCATTTCCATTCGACGTCTAGTAACCTTACTCAGCGATCACAGGCTAACTATGCGAAGGCTTGTGCCGTCAAATCAAGGTCCGTGTTGAATAGATTCCACTCTTTTGTGTCGTAAGATCTGTCACCCTCAGTTGGGATAAGAGTATAGTGAAATTTAAAACCGGCGCCCGGCCTCTAGGCCCTCGATTAGTTCTGTGATGCTAGTACGTAAAGGGAGTAAAATCGGAACAAGAATACTCCTGTACCTATCTTATAAATGATTCATCTAAAGTACAGGATATTGTACAGTATAAACCATTTCGTTGCTTGTATCTCCATAACTATGGACATCCCTATAACCCCTACGACGTAAGCCACACGACTAATCTGGCCTGCAGCTCATACTGGAGATCTGACCGGGGTCATAAGCCACAATCAGACATACGCTCGTGGTCTGATCACCTAGAAGGCCGGAGGGGTTGAAACAGAGGCCCAAGGTTATAGGCCCAGATACTAATGACCCGCGTCGTAAAATCGGGAGCAGAGGGCCAGGGTAGTAGGATCGGGTGCGGAGGTCTAATGACATAGCTCTAAGAACACCAGACCCTGTGCTTCAGACCAGACTGGTCGCAGGGCGGCGGTCGTACGACCACCACGGAGGGAGGACCGCCAACTGGCGCCTACCATGGGTGCAAGGCCCAGACAGTCGTCTGCCCACACTTTTACGGCTCTGTAGGTCTACAGACCATTCCAGGGTAATTGAGTCTCACAAGGCCCTTCGCGTCAGAATTCCACCTCGCGCGCGATCGACCTGATCGTGTCTTCATCCATCTCAGGGTCCCCGGCGAAGTGCATAAAGACCATATTGGTGTCGTCCTCAATCGCCGCTTCATAACATTGTGCTGGGGTGAGCACCCGGAGATTCTTATCATAGAACGTTGCCTGCCGGTTTCTCGCCTCCTTTTTTGCCACACGTTCTACCTGCGATGGATCCGACCGATCAACGACCACCTCGTGCGCCGTCTTCCAGTGTCCGTCTTTCTCTCGGACCCGGAACACGATTGTCACGGGTCGAGAATCGGCCTCTGCCCGACGGGGCATCACATCCCGCGCCCGCCGCTCCACGATACGAGGCGTGAGCTTTTTGCGGTTGCGTCGCTCGCTCGCACTCGGGAAGGTCGCGCTGGTCACTGTCGGTCCCGGATCCTCCGGCGTTCTCACGGGACCGGCCAACGCAGTACCGGCGTTTGCTTTCACTCGCTTTCCAGGTTGGCCCTGCCCGCGTGCTGGGGAGGCACATTCCCGATCTGATTCAAAATCTGGCTGATCACCGCCAACAGCTCGGAGGAAAGGTGCCACAGACGCGACAAGCTGCCGGGTCACCACGAGGTCCCTTCCAAAACTCATCAGGACGGTGAAGCTACCATCGTCAATCGCGGCGCGAATGCACTTATTGACCGCAACTCTGCGGAGTTGGCCATCGTAGAAACGCGCATTCCGTCTGGGGTCTCGTGCGTATCCGTCGGCAAGAATCTGCGCCTCGGCGACATGATCAGGGCTCACAGATACCACATCCGTAGTCCTCCATTTACTTTGCTCGTAGACCTGGAATGTGATCGTCACCTGCCGCTGGTCTTCTTCCATCTCTTTGTAATCCGTTTCTTCCAACGGATGTGGACTGTCAAACAGGAGATGCTCCTCTTCCTGTCTCTCGATCGCTTCTCGTTGAGCCTGCTCCGGATCGGGCATATTGGCTGGGTGTCGTTCGGTGTCCTGCGGAGAGGGCCTGGCAACAGCAGCACTGGTCAAGTTTTCATCACCATCATCACTATTCCATAAGCCGTCTGCGATGGCGGCATCCCGAGTTCCAGCACGATTGATATCTCGATGCGTAGGCCCGTTCTTCAGCCGCAGTTTCCCCACTCCCTTTGATTTACTTAGTTGCGGACTCCTTCTCAGGCGCTGACGTGGAGAGCGTGGGAGGTCCTCATCGCCCAGTGAAGTACCGTGCGAGCTCTCGACCGCAATAGGCGCAGGGAATTTAGTATATGACGGACTAACTCCAGTCCGTGGTTTTGGACGACCCTGTGTCGTATTATTGGCAAGGTGTACACTTTCATTTTCCAGCTGGCGTTCCTCTTCCCTCAACCGTGTAATCAGACTCGGCAAGTCAGCGGGGAGCTCGGTCACAGGCCTGGGGGCATAATCCTCCATGGCTCCTGACGTTTGTAGCTGAGTAAGAGCATCTGCGGGCTCCCAAGCTACTCGATCTTCTTGGAGGAGTTCTTGACCCGCACCCGTGATGAGCTCCGTTCCATGCCCCATTTGCTCTCCTGCTGTTCCATTCTGGGACTCAGCTGGTAATGATCCTCCAGAAATAGATTCGAGGCCATCCGGTTCGTCGACCGGCCGAGTTATTTCCCGCCCTCTGTGCTCTGCGATTGGTTGCAACGTATCAAATCCAGGCTGTTGTTCAGCTCTTGGCTCCGAGTTTGTCACGGCGTCCTGTGCTATCGACTGACCTCGAGTGGCAAGCGATCTTTTTGACACTTTCCGATTGCCTTTCTGTGTAACATCATACGGTTTCCATGACGCACCCCTACTCTTCTTTGGGGATGTTGGTGGCTGAAGACTTGAATGGCGTGATAGGGTAGTCGGCATTCCACCGCGATCTTCCACCGACTCTGATTGATTCAGCGTAGATGACCCCATGCCCACGTCCACCTCCACTGCGCCTGCTCGCTCCTCTAGTATGCTTGACATATCCGTATCGATTGGCGCCCCTAAAATCGACTGATCTCCAGTGGCTACACCCTCCACCCCAGGGCTCCCACGTTCTGATCGATTAAGTAGGTCACCTTCATCGATCTCTGTGCATTCATGTTCTTCACTGTCACAATCCATTCCTAAGCTAGGTACCGGCTGTTGTTCGACATTCTCCAGTCTAGCTTGATCTTCCGCGTCAGAGCTATCCCAATACATATCCATAACCTCAGACACAGTAGACGCCGGCGCTATGAAGCTTTGTATGGAAAGGTCTTGGGAAAGTGGGCCGTGCTCTACCGCCTGTTCTATTTCTTGGCCTCGGCGCATCCCCTCTCCCTGCCTCTGATGTTGTTCTTCAGGAGTTTGCGAACGATCCTGATAGCCATTGAATGACGCCTCATCAAAGCCGCTTCTCGACATAATGTCGTAGGACAATTCCGATTGTAATCTCGGCATATCGCGTGGGATAAACAAGGGTGAAGGAGGATCACTGAACGATGACTGCCCCAGCGAAGCACCTTGTAAGGTCGTTGGAGAGGGCTTACCGAAAAAGGCGTAGTAAACGCTTCGTCTCACCTCCAAGGATGAGAGGTTTGTTTGCGACAGTGTCGCCGAGTGTAGTGTGCCCAAGAGGATATGTGGGCGGTCTAGTTGCTGGGTTTGCGCCTGGGGCACTCCACACCGGTCCTTGAGCTTAATTGCTCGACCGGTTATGTGCGCTACTGGTGCGGCTTCATTTGGAACAGCGAGAGCAAAACAACCAGCAATCTGCTCAATAAGAGACTCGAAGGTCTCACTGTCATAGTGGTAGTCATCCGGCTTCCGTGCTTTGAGCAGGGCTGCCCGAGCAATCTGCTGGTCAGGGGACTGCCTTAAGATCGCCTTGATTTGGGGAGTACGAAATCCTAGCTTCTTTGCAAGAGTGGCCATTCCATGAATCACGCTCTCGTCTGCCTTTGCTCGTGCCTTCGCCCGGGTGGGATTGGCCTTCGGTCCGCTCTGGAGATCCTTCGCCATGTCCGGGTAGTGTCGCATCGCGTACATCCAAATTTGACGATAACCCGACGATATACGTTCATCCCTAGATCCAGGCAGTCGTCGAAAAGAAGTTTCCGATGTCTGGATTAGGCAAGCTCCGTTAGAGCGACGAGATCGAAAGCTATGGACTAGCGCGCTTCGCACAGTTAGCTGTTGCTTGTTCAGAAGAATGAGCCGTTTCACGGCGTTGGCACAGAGTTCCAGGTAGGATATATCGCGGAAGAAGGTATGAAGGGATGGGATGATGCCGTCGCACATTTCATGGGACCGCATCTTCTTCCATATTGCAGCACGTTCGGACCGGTTGAAGTTGGAGAAGACCTCGCCGCCGAGTATTTTCCCCTTCACCGTCTTCCGGTCAACTTTAGACGCACGAGGAGCGTAAAGCTGCAGTGCGTCAACTGTGTACAGGTCAATAAGGGCCATTCGAGTGCGATCATGGTTGACAAGTGCTGCCCAAAAATTCTTCACATGTGTCAAGTAGTGGATAAGTTCCTATAACAATAAGTCAGGGATAGCCTACAGATAGCGAGGAGTGAGACTGACTTCATCACACTTTAACGCCAGGACTGTGTTTAATAAACCAAGGCTCATCCCATTCCAGAGCCCGGGGATCGCAAGTAACGCGTCAAATGCTGCACAGAGATTTGTATTATCTTGGGAAGTGAGCTGCCTCAGCCGCTTGGCTTTGTTCGGCGATAGTCGGGTCCACCAACGATTTTGAAAGAGCGCGTTCGCCTCATGCTGATACTGGCGGATTTTCCGGTACACTTCTCCATCACTTGGAGCCTTTTCGTTTGCATATTCATCGATGAGTGCAGTCCGTAGATCTGGGCTTATGTCTACAAGGGAGGATTAGTACGAACTTGGAAAATCATTGCATTTTGAAACCAGACCATCCAGATATAGATCCACCGTCCACCACCGGTCAAAGGGAGGTAAGGTTTCCTCAGCGGCTTTCAATCTATGTTGGCCATGAAGGCATTGTACTTGGTGCCCACGGAAAGAAAGGTGGACGTATTGCTGTTGGCAAGTTTTGAGTTCTTCAGCGGTCAGTCCTGCGGCTTGGCATGCTCTTCCCAAGTGCCGTCTGGAAACGATAGCAGTCACATGATTCCGGATATCGAGCCGCTGACAACCATCCTTGGCGAAGATATCACGTAATCGGTCCACATTTTTCTGGTCAATCTCACGGCTTGTTAATGGCTGGAGATAGATTTGGTCGAGGTCTATTTTGGCGGTGCCTTGGTATTTCAGGAGTCGTTCTGTAGTTAAGCGCCGTTCAGTTTCTGTTAACAAATCCATAGCTAGGTCGAAATGTGACTTCTGCTTTGTTATAACGATATCCTTGCTACGGAAAGGGCCTTGACCTCTCAAGTACTGTTTCCAAATCTTAGAATTGCGTTGGCCTAAATCCCGAATTTCAGTTTGACTTACCTAGGATTGCAGAAGGTTTGCTCAGCGTCCAGCTAGTACAGGGGCCAGTCACAGTCAAGTTGGATAAAAATGGACCGAATCAAGGCGAGTCTTCACCACGTATAATGGAGCCTGTAAAGTCAACTGGTAGACGAAGTGTATCGCAAAGTTTGGCTTAGGTAGTTCTGAATAACAATAGTGTACAGTATTGATCACGAAGAATAAGCATGTTAAGTACAGTGGGTAACGAGTGTCCTTATATATCCCCTTTCCTAGTATACCGCTCGTGGTACGTTCGATGATATACGCACGTGACCCCTCATGGGCAGGTCCTGGGTGAGAGTCCGCCGTACAAATGCAGCTTCTTGCTTCTAGTCGCAGGCGCCCGGCTTTGTGACTGTTAACACTGAGGTCTCGTAACAGTATCGCGCGGTTTGAAGTATCACGGTGGCTAACTTATGGCAGGGATTGGGAGCAGATATATGAGGCATCCCGCCCCTGTAGTAGATAACTCCTAACTCAATGAACAACTACTTTCAACAATATTCTTAAAGGTGAACATTCTCAACCCGATAATATTTTGCCCGCCGAATTTTATACCGGAAGAATTTTTCGACCCCGCGACTGGGTTCATACTGTAAGAGGTCTGAGGTGAGACAGAACTATTTATGTTCAGCTGAGTTGACGTTATGTGGTACTTATTTGAACACTCACCGGGGTGGTTTTCGCGGGTTAAGCCCACTGTCGACACATCAGCGCATCGCTCTTTGCATTATTTTCCATAAAGGAGGCCTCCATCTGAAAACAGAGACAGGAATATTCATCTTCTTGGTTCCTATACTGTGCGAGCTGATTTTTCTTGTCGACGGCCACATACCATGTGTGACCGACCTCTCACACAACTCTACGCCAAGGATTTTAAGGCTAACCAACCACTTTCTCCAACACCCACGCCAGTGATCGTGCAGAAGGAATTTGATGACCTAAGTAACCATAAGCTGAATAAAGGGGGAGAGCAATGGGAGAAGCCAGGAAATTCAAAGAATGCCGTCTTTGGCCTTGCACGAGATGTATCCGAGGCCAGCCCCGAAAGTAAGCGCCAGACAGCTCACTCGCCCGTTATCCGGAGAGGGTCACCCTGGCACATATTGAAAGATCTTTTTACCTGTAATCTTGCAGGCCCCGTCTCTATTGCAGTTCATGAAAAGGACCCTTCTAAGGTGATCGCTGTCCGTGCATTCTCCAGGGAAAAAGCAGATACGTGGCAGCAGGTGCTTCAACAGACTCAACACCCCAACGTCATCTCTGCAACCGAGATCTTCAAGGACTATGGCATGACATACTTTATTGTTGATGACCTTCCTTTGACTTTGGAACACGTGGTTGCCTGTGATGTCTTCCCATCTGAGCTTCAGCTGGCTTCTATCCTGGTACAGGTATGGATCACCAACCGCGGCAAGAGAAAGGCACTAACTCAAAGAGGTACTTGATGGACTATCGCATCTACTGGAAAAGAGGTTTGAGCACCGATCGCTGACGTGCTCCAATATTCTTCTCGGACAAAATGGTGTTATTCAAATCGGTACAGGTCGTTCCGTTCCCACTCGTCCTCTTACTAACGAATCCGGACAGCCGGTTTGGAGCACTGCGTCGGGCGGCAGCCAGCCCAATCTCAGACTTTGATGCTCCAGGCCTTGGCTAAAGTTACGATGTTTCTCATGCAGAAGTATCTGAAGCCCGACGGTGTGATTGGGATCGATGGCACACGCTGGCGGTCGGATGCCCTGGACTTTCTGTCAGCAACCGCATCAGTCGCGACCATCCAAGGGTTAAGAAAGGTTAGCTAACCATCTCATCTGCATTATTGGTATCTTACCATAAACAGCATCCGCTGCTTACCAAGCACCACTGTTCTGCAGGCACGTTGGTTGGGCTTGCCCGCCTCTGCCTCATTACCACACGCACTTTTGTTACGAAACCATGGGTGCAGAATTGAACAAGATAGGAGACAAGTACATGTCATGTAAGGTGTAAGGCTGGTTCCTATTTAGTTTTGTTTATGTTACCATGCTGGAAGCCAATAGTATTTCTACAAGATTCACGTTAGTTGAAGTATGGCAGGTCATGCCAACAAGATTAACCACTCCGCTAAATGAAACAACGCGAACGAAGAGACAGTGAATCAAAGATTTTACGGTCCGAAACTCTGGAGATTATTAGATATTTTCTGTTTTGCAAGAGATTCAGCATTTACTATTGCCTGCCATACCCCCTCAAATATCCGGCCTGTCTTAGCTTCCTGGTCTACTGCAGAGGCATAAGCCAGTTTCTCTTGCCTGAGAAAGGCATTTTACTAACTAGAATAACCAGGCGGATGCAGAAAGTAAAATTTATAGAAGCATTGAGTTGGATGATGCTGAAACCTTCATTGATACTATGAGTCCGAGATAATTGAGGAAAGAGGAGTCACCGGTGGAGAGCATACACAGTGTCTGTAGTGCAGCATCAGTGTCATGCAGCAAGACACACGCTCTCAATCAAGGTACAAGCATGTTGGTTGTGATATTGCTACGGGGAGACATCATTAGCTCCGGTGTATCGGGCTCCTCGGGGCAGGCAGCAAGGATGAACGTAGCAAAAGTTAATGTACTCCCAGAACACCATGATCCTCTAGCCTGCTACAGTTGAGATAATACAAAATTACTTGAGTGCAATGCACTTCTTGAGGCAACTAGGAACCGGTGCCTTTTTTTGACGGCTGCGGGCAGTCTGTAGTAATCCACGACCCCTTCTTCGCCCCTCCTGTGAAGGAAAGTCGAAGTGAGTTTAATGACGGCAACGTATCCGCTTGGCTACAGTCTAGGAAGGGCAGCAGCATTCTAAAGGGTCCTGTGCAAGGAGACTACCTTCTGCCATGGGAATCTGCTTGAAGCTCCATGCCGTCTTTGCCAACCCTGCATAACTGCAAGCAGCGGAACTTACTCATTAACATAGTACTGTATGTAAAAAGGATGGATACATAAGTTGAAGGAATGGCGTCAGAGCCAAAGGGCGTAGCAGGTCCCATGAGCGTCGTTGCCAAGGATAGAATAAGGGTAGTCAGTTGGCGGCAGTGTGCCAATGGATTTATTGGTGTTGTGGTATCCTACCGCTAGGACTTGACAAGGGAGGCGAATCGCAAAGAGAGTGTGTTAGTTAGACTGCATTGGAAATAGGAGCCCTATAGGCGTCGCTACATGTTCTAGGCTATGGGAGTTGGTGGTACAGTACGTACTCTGGTCTTCGGGCAGCTCTATCAGTCGGTCTCATAATGGACAGCCCGGCGGCGGCGGGTGAAAGTTCCCACGGCTTGGCAAGGGCCATTCACTGCTTAACAATGAAGTATCAATGGAATGGTGTGCAAAGCAAAATGTCTGTTATAGTTTTCTGCGGGACCGACGCATGCATAAATTGAACAAAAACGGAATAGAGACGAGGACACACCTCAATTTTTGGAAGGTCCCAAGTGCATGTTAGCATGTCCCGTAGGGCGGGGAAAGCAGTAGTAGAGGATACTAAGTCTAAATACAGGGTGCCGTCAGTCCAGGCTGATAACTTGAACATTCTTTCTATTTCAAATTTTGTCATTTTTCTCTCCCTCTTTCCATTCTTAGATACTGTACGTCTACTATCATAGAAGAAGCCTTCGATTTCTGTATCCCGGAGCGCCCGCAACGGTCTCGGTCCAACTCAGCGTGTTCGCGTTAATCGGTGCTGGGTTGATACTCTAATTCTGTGAGCTTTACGCCCTGGTGCAGGCACTCTCGTACAACCTTCCGTATGTGATCCCGAAGGTCGTCTGTTGCAGAGACTAGCCAGGACGGTCAGCACATATTCCACGTGGGAAATCCGGAATCTCACCCATCACTAATGTCCGACCTTGCTCATCCCAAATGTTGGGCAATCTCTCAACCTTGTCGCCGGATGCCTCAAGAGATATAATGCTTCGATAATCAGGCACTCCATGGTAAATATAAACTCTCTTATGTTTGCCAAGCGGCAATCCATTCTGCTCAATGCCGGCGCTCACGTCAATGTCATCGCCGACGTAAATCGAGATATGAAATATCTAAAATGGTAGTCAGTGTCGGCCGTAGGTGAACACCTGGGCGTAGATCGAACACAGACATAGCCGTCATCCACGATATCATCCTTCAGGAGTTTATTTATCAAAGACAGTGCAGGCGTCATCTTGTCAACAGACTCTACTTGCCACACTAAATGTAGCCGGCGAACCTGGGAGGTGCAGGTGTTATAACCATAGATCATTTTCTTTAGGTACGGAATTGCCACGGCAATCCCAGATCCGCTGGCCAACACTAGAATACTCTCGTAGTCACTAGCTTTTTCACTCACTCCATGAGGTCCAGTAAAGAAAGCCAGGAAAGAGAGTGAGCTCCCCGCAGCATCAGGGGCATGGCGAAGAATATCCGCAGTGAAACCGGTGCGTGGCTCTACTAGAAGCTCCATGGTATCTTGCTTGCCTCTGGACCACGACGTAACCGTGAAAGGGTGGGTTTGCATCCACGAACATAAACTGACAGAAGGCATCCAGAGATTGATATACTGTCCAGCTTCTACTTTCACAGGTCGAGGCAATAGAACGCGAATATGGACAGCGTTGACCGCCGGGTCTTTTTCAGATTCACTCGTGCTGAATGACACTATAGCTCTGGGAGTACCACGGCCAGCAAATAGACCATTATGATACAAAATGGTTATTAGTTCTAAAAATAGTGTTAGCGCAAAAGATCCCAGCGCGACTAACAGATATATCTTTGAAGAAGCGCTCTGTGATAGGAGATGCAGCCAAGCCCCGTAGACAAAGATCCCAGCAAGAATTTGATGTCCACGAAGAAAGATTTCGTACGACCACTGACGAAACCATGGAATTGAAAGCAGAGCGAGTGTACCAAGTGATATCGCAGCCTATCACAGCTTAGTTAAATCACAGTGGTGGAAGCGTATAGCATACAATCATAGCAAACAAATTTTGCTGTTCGCGGAGTCGAAATGTAAAGCCCTGAGTCTGAACTGCCGTAATAATGTGAAATGATAGAAGGGCAACTGCCATCCAGCCAGTAGCACGATGAAGCTTTTGACAAGAGTTCCATTTGATGCCAAGGAGGTCGGCCAGGTAGGCTAGGTGGATAGTTGATAAAGGAAAAATCAAGTTCACTAGAGCCAACTTTCCAGCCCGGCGGCCAGTGCCAGGCAACGACTCGGCTCTGAAGAAGACAACAAAAACGTTGGTTGCAGCATATAATAAATGAAGAATCACACCGGCTCTGGTCCAAGGACCGAAGAGCCGATGTCTACGTGTGACGAAGGGTAGCGTTAGGTGTCGAGACACAAGGCGAGAAAACAAATCTTCACAGCCGGCAAGGAGAGAGAGAGTCCGGACTAAGAAAAGAACCGCAAAAATACCGCCACCGATAATAGCATAAATAGCTAACGGGTCCATTTTGCGAGAAGGAGAGACCGTTGAGAGAAGAAGGAATCATGGACAAGGGAAGGAGTACATGCAACGCAGACACCCCTTTATAGTCCATGAAGCTAAGAATGAGGCCCTCCCGCGCTGCAGAGGCCTGAAGGAAGGCGCCATCAACAGGCGCATATTGGTTCCATTACGTTCAGTCGATTGATATGACCATTCGTCCGAGGCAAGAATACTTACTCACCCTCAATCTCACGATTTCGGAGGCCCTTAAAAAGCATACTGTACGATACCACGTTTTTGAACCACAAGATGTCTAGAACAGCTAATAAATGTTCCTGGATCGAGAAGCGTGACTCTGAAACCAGTCGAGCAATATCACAACAACGTCAGCGCCGTAAGAGTGGTCTACTTTGCATCAAAGCGGCAAAATTTTGCCTGGAGTACATATGAAGCGTTGTTGTCGTAATTAGTTAGGGTTTGGAACACCGGTCAGACGTATATTCTTGAAAGATCATCGCAGGCAGAGGGTTTAAAGACGCTCCCTAGGTTGGTAAACGCCGTAATAGTGCGGTTTATACTATCTAATTCACTCTCCTAGTCGATTCCCTTCCACGTCTAATCCATCAGACAATTGGGGGTACAGTAGTTGAAAGATACTGTATAAGCAGAAGTTCTCCTGACGGCGACAGTCGGAAACGTAATTTGTCCCAGAGAATCTCATATATTCAATGAATCAAAGAGATTAAAATGGTGACATCGGTTTTCGGAAGCCCTGTACAGCCACCTCCGTTCATTTTGCTCTTGATTTGCCGGAGGAGTAAGTGAGCGAAGTCAGAGTCTGGACTCCTTCCAATCTTGGCTCGGGAGAAGTTGAAATAAAAGAAACCTGAGACAAATACATCACCGCTTCCGCTACTTACATGGACCGCTGGTATTCATTCCAGGCTAATATGTTAAGCCATTTCCTGGTTGAGGTCAGTCAATCCTGTGATACTAGTTCCTCATCAGGAAAGCAACAAGATGCCTGGAAATCAGCCCATCAGGAACATTCAGAGTACGTTAAACAGCACCAGGAGGTGATTGAACGCTTAACAAAAGAAGTTACCAAAAGATAAACTTAAATAAAGGTCAGCGAGGCATCCGAGTACAGTACTCCTAAAAACTATTCAAGCCTGGCCCGCCGACGGAAATGTTTATGTCATAGTGAGCATCCAGATTTTGGGGAATAATTCTAGCTAGCCACTCATATGTCACTCCGCTTGGGCGGCTAAAGCCTGAAGATCAAGCACCCCCATTATGCGATTATTCCATGCGAGAAGGCCACTAAATAGGGAGATTCATGGTTTCCTGTCAATCGTTTCCTGTGCCTCACGCGACCATTTTGTCAAATCCTTGACATGGTCCCAAATAAGAAATACGTAACGGCGGATTTCGCTTAATTGAATCAGCGGCAATAATTTCTCTTTTGTAGTACTTTCCTTACCCGATATCGGCTGTATGTCTTCTCTCAGGATTAGTTTCGGACGTCGTCATGAACATGCGAACTAGCTTGAATCGAAGAGGAGTAAATAATCAACTTACCGTTCACTAATCTCATCTAAATCCCTTCAACTGGTTAATTGCAAATTAGTCGGAAATATGGGAAAGCCTTACTGGACGTTTTCTCCAATCCTAAAGACGTGAATAGTTAATAAGGGGTAATCTATAATACAGTATTCAACCGCAAGGCTTACCTGCTAATCTCCTCTCTCAATCCACTATTGCGGCTTAACCTTAAACGTTCAAGAAGCCCGTTTGGAAATTAAAAGTTCGTCTTACCAGATGTCTCCCTTCATCCTAGTAAATCGAGTCAATACCCTTATCATAAGAGCTCAGTTGGAGAGTAAGCTTACTCCACCAAGACCTGTTGGATTCTGTCACTGCTTCAATTCAGCATATCGCCTGCCTGTAATCTGGTACACGCCTACATCTCGTCGGCAAAGGTTAACAAAGAGCTCTCCTCAGTGTCGGAATACTGATCTTCGGCGGTAATGCCTACGCCTTTCGCAGGCGGGCCAAATGCAATCCCCTTCATGTACTGCACCCACGGGTTGTAGCTTGTTGACATTGATATATCAAATCGAAGGGGGTTAGATGAAGTAAGGTTATGTTGAGGAAGACTTTCCAACCTGATGAAGAGGTGTGGACCGCTGTAGTACAAAAAGAATTGAATGGACGGGTAGTGGCATTTATAGATGCAATGAAAATTCTTTGGTAGGTATTGCACACCCCTAATGATTCTTGGGACAAAAATACTCTTGCAAATTGCTCAACAATGCAGCTGAACCATAATTTGCTTAGCACAGAAACTTGTAAGATCCTATATTCTATTTAGGCCACAGCTGTTCTAGGCACCATTTCAATCCGTATGGCGGATATACTTTCAGACGGTTGAATAGAATCTTCAGTTAGTACATAGTTTAAGATGGGTAAAGAGGTCAACAGCTTTTCTCTTGGGCGCAAACAGTGGGGTTTAGTTCTGGTCTTCCGCCGTGCTGGCCGTTGGATACCAAATGATGGCGCAGTTAAGGGGCAATACCATGAGCAGGTTACCCTGGCCTCTGATCAGCTCACTGTATCCCATCCGATATAGTATAGTGCTCAGCTTAAACCCATCATTGGACTGAACTTCGTATGAACGGGTGAACGCAAGGGATAGGGTTGCCTGAGTCAATACACTACTGAACGTTACTTAGTCGTCTCGCACTTTGCAGATTGATTTGATATGTCTCTGAACTGCGAGCTGAGAGAAGCTAGGCAGATACTGGACTTTAAGCCTCTGATAATTTTCCCATATTGGCACAAGATGCAATCCGTCAAGGTATGTCGTAGTAGGGCTCCTCGTTCGTAAGCAATTACAATAGATTTTTGAATTATATTGTGCTGCAGAAGCATGACCCCACAACTACTGTGCGACTTTCCTCCTTTTCAACTCTCCTGTCCTGTGTGTCTGTCTTTTTTGTTGTTGGGGAAATGGCTTAACTCTTGAAGGCCGGTTCCGTGCTTCGGGCTCTGCGGTGCAGGAACCAGAAATTCCTCCCTTCGTTTCAAGTGAAGGATCCGGTTTAAGTGGCGATAATGAGCCAGTTCTCTCGGGGCCGCCTCCTGTTGATAGACCTGGGTATGAGCGTAAGGATTGTCTGCCTATGTTCGGCGTAGGCAGGCAGTTTTCTCCGACCAGTCTCTGTGCGGTACCCGCACTGTGTACTGCAGCTTCGTGATGTAACATCCTTTTTTGGCATACGACACTTATCGGCTGTAAATTTGGAATCGTACGCGGTCCCCCAAGCTCTTCTCAAGCAGCTGCATCGATTTCCGTCCCGTCCTTTAGCAATGGGTCTTGATTAATTTCAACCTTCACGGACTGGATTAAAGGAGACGGATAATTCGGATACTCCTCTTGTTTTTTACTATCGTCAACGTCAAGTGGAGAACTCTCCCTGGTTGTACGCCGCTCCGACTCCTGACACTCTGGCCGATCCGGCTTCGGCGGGAGACGTGAATATTCCGCAGGCGCGGAAAAACTCCGAGTTTCCTGTACCGAAATACCCTCTTGGTGACTTGTCGCTTGGGCGAATGTGGCTCGATTTAGGTTATTAGCCGCACACGTCTCAGCATCAATCAAAGTGGCCTTTCGAGACCGCAGTTGGTTCTCAATCTTTTGACTGACCGAAAAGGCTGCGCAAGAACCTGTAAGCAAAAGGAAATGAAGCAAGTCATCTGAATGTTTGTAGAAGAATTGCCATACCTGCACTTGCAAGACTTTTGATCCGTTCGATCTCTTCCAACGTACTATCTATTGTGCATAGTTCCCTTTCACGATCTTTCGGCTCTGGCCAGGGTGAGAGGAATTGCCATGGTCGACCCGAACGAAGCAACGCGCGATCTGGCTCAGCCAGCTTAATCAGAGAGCCCCTTACTGTAATCGGATCCATGCCATCAAGGAGCTGAGGAGAAGGCCCTAGAGTAAGGACAATCTTTGCCCAAGATATGTGTGGCCCATCAACGACATTTGGGGTTCTGACTGAAAAAATCCCACTTATTTGTTCACAAAGGACTGTGGCCATTAGCGGTTTACCAAGGTGTAGGGCGAAGCTCTCCTTCCGCTCTGCAACTAGAGTGTATTTCCGCAATTCTCTCAGGATATGAAGCACCGGCATATTGGAGACATCCAGGTACTGCAATGCCTCTGTGCCCTGACAAGATTCATACTCAATTTCGTCGGTAATGCCATGAAGACTGAAGCCATTAGAGCTCTCTCTAGCTTTCGCAAGAGCTGTACTCTGAACAACTTGGCTTTGCATCCTGAGGGCCACGGAAGGTCACAGTGAAGGTTCTGTGGAAGTACTAGAGGGTCTGGGAAATGAGCTGCGAACTAGAGGTAGATAACTTGTATTTCATCAAGCAATATAGAACATCAGATTTCGAGCCTTAGCCGCGCCAAAGCAATCGTAGGTTGTGGATACTGAAAAGCTAGTATTATTGGTGGCACTTGGATGGGAAGTCTTTCTAGTTGTTAATCTCTTTGAAGGTCAATTGTGACCATCTCTGGTAAATAGCACCCTGTTGATTTATACCCGTTCAACCGAAGGTGATAATTGATTCGGTTACAGCGCCTTTGACCCTCTCACGTCGATTTTTGAGCACAATGTTAATCCTCTGTAGGATTTAAGATCATCTTGCGGATTCTGGGGAAGGAAAAATCAGTTAGGCAGTTTTCCCGTGCTTTCATGGGTCTCTATAGCCTAGCGGCGCAGTCTGGGCCTCATACATCCATTATCTTATACTTGTTATTCGCTGGCGCAAGGTCCCTAGCCGTGATGGGCAATGAAAGAATAATTTCTTGTTAGTATTTCCCACAGCCGGCCTTCACTCACCGCGTCATAGCATTTTGTTTGGCGAAGTTGCCCATCAAAAGCCCATCTTTCACCGATAGTCAACCTAAAATAATCAAGGCCCAATTAGAATTAAGGTTTTTTATAAGAAACTAGAAGATAGATCAGATTCGAGAGGTGCCCTACAGTATGATCGAAAGCCGAGCCCACAGGCTGAACCAGGTGAACATATACCAACAGTGTGTTCGCGTATTGTAAAACCAGTTCATGAATGTCCCATAGATTTGCTAAGTAAAGTATCTGAAGAGCTGATGTTTGGACGCCTAAGCCCCTGCATATCCTTCGTGCAGGTTTCGCACCACGCCGTTCCTCGAAAATATAACGAAAGCTTGACCATTTGATATATAGAATATTGTTATATCTACGGATTTAACGCTTCACAGGGAGGATAGTGGGCCAGCGAAATTCAAATGCAGTACGTTTGGCCATGTCTTTGCCAACCACTGACTTCTGGCCTTTTCGATAGATAAGGACTTCACTAACTGGTACATCTCAACCATGAAAGCCGCTTTCCGCGGCCATTACCCTGTTCTTGCTCCCGAATAGGAAATGCTCTTCTCTCTCCACCACGGGCCTGTTGTCGTCGTTGCTAAAACTTGGGTTCAGTGCAGCCCCAGTAAGATTCCGGAAATCAGTCGCAAAGTGTGCAGTATTATGTGAAGAGGTCGGATATCCTCCAGGACTTGGGCCTGTAGCCCTCTCTTCTTCATTTGATAATATTTCCCTTCCCACCTCCTGCCGACTAATATTGACGGGCACCTTCATACTGCACTGTACAAACTCAACTTGCTAGTAGTAAACTTTGTGGTTGCTCACGCCGTGGTCTCCCATAGCCCCGTTCCCGACTCCTCTGGCTGGACCTGGACACCTTCAATACGAATTCTCGCGTTCTTTAACCACAACCAAGGGGACCTTTGCTCCAATCGCGGGAAATGGACTCCATCCCCCATTGCCCCGGTTATCTTGACCATTCCAGCTATCCCGGATATTTCCAAACGAACCTGCTTCCAGTCGCTGGTCCCGATCAGCGCATGATGACTTTTGTCTTCACACTCTGGAAGAGGAGGGAAGTCAAAAACAAAATTTATAGGAACATATTTGGTGTTGAGAGGTAGAAACGGGCGGGAACCGAGAAACATCGGTTGAAGGTTGAGTTGCATAAATGGTTCCTTTTCGTCAAAAGGTGATACGGATACTCGACTATATGGCAGGTGGCCTGACTCTGACGGAGTAAACTCGAAGTTCGCCCGCTAGCAGTATAGGTTTACGTTAACACAAACGTTGGCAACAAATAATGTTGGCACTTACCATCTTGGGAACGTTCCAGTTTCGCCGTCCTAAACGATATTAGCTCTCGTGCCTGCTCTGCAGTACTGGCCTTCTTCAACATTGGCATAATGCACGCAGAGATGAAAGAAGATCATCAATACACACCTATAGATACAGAGTCATCTGTGGAAACATATGCTCTGGTAGCTCGGTACGTCTGTTTCCCAGACCAAGGGATCTCGAATGCCCCCGGTATCCATAGAAGCTCGTCATAAGCGCCGTTTGTATGTCAATGATTAGTAAATATATTATGGAGCAGGTTCTAAATGCTGACCGATTGGGCTTTGCAGGTACCGGACAATGACACAGGCTTGAAAGCCCCTGGTAAAGGTCTGTTTCGCAAACAGTGACTTTTCTTCATTCTTGTGATATGACGCTGAAGCTGGTGCTCTTGCTGACGATAGTCGACTTATGCACATGAAAATGTGACCACGAGCATCTTCCCAAGTTGAGGGCGACTCTATATCTGGCTTCGTCTGTGCAGACATAGCGTGTGAAGGCAGGCTTTCCTGGGAACGGGTACTTTCACGAATATGGATTTACGTATTCGAAGGATGGTGGTCTGCTGAGCCTATATAGCAAGCTCATACGTGCAAAAGTACAAGGGCGCTTTTAGATCCGTACTGGTATATAGCCCAAGCACATGTCTATACAGGCAAGTGAGTTATTAGCCCCCGTATCACAGGCTGTAGGCGTTCGATACCTATCGGTTTTGTTCAGCATTTTTGCGGCGTTCAACCCGAAGATTGTGGCATGGTTTGATTACTTGTCAAGCACAGGTATGAGGGAACTTGGTGCTCATACCAAAAGTTTAACAGCAGGGTAGACACGCACCGGAGACTAGTACAGCGGGTTGATTTTACCCATGGCACCAACGGATTCGCTGGTGAACGGGGTAAGCTCGCTGCCTCACGACAAGTCTTCCCAATTTGGCCATTTCAGCTTGGATTGTTTCAAAGGCTGCAATAAACATTCTTGTGGAAATAACCAGAGTGCGGTTGACCCACCACCCAAAACAAATCGTAAGCCTATGGTCGATAGCGAATGCCCAGGGCCGATTTTCTGATTATGCCTTCACTCCGCGTATAAATAACGTTTGAATTTCCATCACTTATCATACGACGTACCTAGCATAACGGACTGAAACCCGCCGCTTGCCCTTGACCATTGTATCCTACGTGCATTCAAAATATCAGCATAGCAACTTTCATTTCAGCCCTTTCCTTCTTACTTTTGCAGTCATGAGTGTGCGCTTTCAGACAAATGACTCCGACTACATCATCCTCGGCTTGTACGGGGTTTTCTTACTTTACCATGCGCTAAATAAAGGGAATGTGTACCGAACTCGATGTCAAGGTATAGTAATCCCCGCTTTCAGACATGACTGCATTTCAAGGCTAACATGTCCTAGGACTTTTTTGGCATATCATATCAGGGGCACTGGAATTGATTATGTTTTACGGGAACTCTAGATGCTCACTAGTGGCAGTTACAGCATGCTGTGTGCACTCAGTGACATCCCTGGCCTTGGTCAAATATCTTCCCAACGGTTACCCTCCTCACACAAGTGAGTGATATGATTGAGTAGCGATCATACTTACCTCGAGCGGATATACTAACCGATCATAGGGCCAGCGTATCAAGCGGGAGCAATAATGCAGCCATTACTCGTGATACGTGCATACTACAGCCAGAATCCCGTTCACTATCATTCTAGCATGATGCCTCTCCATGGATTTGTGTACACGCGCGCTTTAATTTTCCTTTTAGGGACAATGGGTCCATTGAGAGATTTTATTAAGAATGCAAACTCACCGTTCGTGTACGCTGAGTCCGTTCTAGGGGCTGCTCTTATATCTGTCGGCCACTGTTATGGATCATGGCCGGTACCAGCGTACCTGACACTCATGCATTTACTAGGGAAGATAAGCCTGTGGACAGGTGAACAGAGCGAATATTACAGGTATGATACTCCTCACTTGTGTCTTTGCCCTGTCAACTAAGCAGGAATGGTCTTTAGGAGAAACGGCGTGCCCGCCAGTATTCACGTCAGGATTCTACGTTTTATAGGGCTTTATTTCAGTGAATCATCCGCTACCGCTCCTCAGATAGGCCATCTCCCTGCGGATAGTATCGGGGAGAAATATACTAAGCATGTTTAAACTCAATTATTGGTACTAAACTGTGCCCCGAAAGAGCAGATTGAGGATGCAATATTATAAATAGTTATTGAACAAGGCATGCATTTTTCACCGAGCCACCTATGTTCCATTTTCCTCTCGCTGGTCTTCAATATCAAAAGCAGACTTACGCCAACACTGTAGCCTCAATAAGTGGGTTGCGTACTTGAAATGCCCGCGCATTGACGACTTTATTTCACGACACTACGCCTATCTAATCCCAGTTGCCCAGACCGTACGAGGATGATAACGTATACGTAAAGTGAAAGCAAAAGTTCAGTTGCCTGGTCCACGGATAGTTTTAGCTGATCAAATTGTTCGGTTATACTATACTAGCTAGTATCCTTCGCTCTTCGTTTTCTTTGTCCGAGATGACAGGCACCTCAGAGCAATCAGCAATTGCGCTATGAGCCAATGCAATTGTCGAATCACCGCCCTACCGTCTAGTCCTAGCCAGTAATGGCTCAAGCGCGGCCAGATGTTGCTGGGCAGGGTTTAAATTACGGAGATTCTCCTTGATTCTGATATACTATAAACATGCTCGAGCTGGCTTGCAGGCTGGACGCAACACCCGCCGCATTTCTAATTCGCATCTCAGGCATGTAACACAGGATCATCATATTTGCCAATATTTCCATTTATGTAAGCATTCGCGTCACCTCTTTGTTTGCTGTTTTCCGAGCCGATCATATTTTGCTTTGAAGAGGGCTTCAACAGCCTCAGCCTTGAGAGGAAGGGCGCAGATATTCGCGGCTGCAAAATCGTTGCGGACTTTAGGGCGTAGCTCTGCTTACGAGCAGTACATACAGGTAGTGTAAGGTTTTATAACAGATATTTAAGCAGTTTTCCTTATGTCATATAACTAAAAGAAGCCCAGAGATGTCGGGTTCTGAACGGAGCTGTAGTCGTGAGGGATCTCAATTCGCCCACCATTGGTCACTGGGAGAGGTCAGAAAGCAGCTAATTGGCATTTATCTGCCATTTATCGGGGCGCCTTCGGATGCGGAAGGGTGTCGGCGCCTGAAGCTTACCCTACACGCCGGCGGCTTTCAGTGTAGGCCATCATGGACAAGGTTTAAGCGCCATACAGCCTGCACAATGGATAGATCTTGTAATATAGACATTGATGGCTAACATTATTACCAGTAATCCGATTTGTCTCTAACAATCACCCCAACGTATTTGTAAATGCCCCTAACATGTTTAGGTAATTGTCCTGATGACCTGATATTACGTTCATGTCCTGCGTGGGGGTCAACCACTGGCTGGCACCAGCGCTCACTGCCGGTTGCCCAGCGGTTGCCGTCACTTCTACTCCTCTGTTGATCATAGAACGGTTATCCAGCCCTTGAATGTGAGCCTGAGTTGGTTGTGTTTGGTTTCCCTGTTCAATGGAAGGCACTGCCTGGCTGTTCATGGGCTGATAAAGGCATGTATTGGAATATCCATTTGTAGTTTGGGGAGCCGAAAGATGATGAACCTGCGTGTGCTGAGCCACAGGCTGTGACTGTACTGAACCAGGCCACCCATGGCCTACCACTTGTCCAGTCTGTGGTTGTGAGAGCACTGACAACTGTGATAGTCCTTGCGCGGGTTGCGGCAAAATGGTGCTAAGTTGATTTGGCTGGAGCGTTGCAGCTTGGATGCTCTGGTTCCCAAGGCCCACGTGTGAGAACTGTGCCGCTGCTGGGGCCGATATTATGCCGCTGTTGCGTTGAAGAGCGGCACTTGAGGGCCCTAAATACGTCTGCTGTAGTAGCCCATTTTGGGCGGTATGTACAGGGTTCTGTACGATAGCATATGGTGATTGTTGAGTGAGAGTGGAAGCGGGACCAGGCTGCCGTGCAGCCAGCATAATATCTGAGAGGGCTTGCGGTTCAACAGCAAGTTGAGGGGCTAAGTCTTGCTGTTCGCCAGATACCATCCCAGGATGGCCCAAGGCTGGCATGGATGGCTGCCCACTCGAGCCTCGCTCGGGCGGATTCTGTCCGACCAGCTCCCGCGAAGAGCCATTATTACTGGTCAAGCCAGCTTGGGATGTCCACGCTTGAGCAGCGGAATCCTTCGGAGCTGTCGGTACGTGGCCCTCCGTTGCTGACGACTGTCTGACACCCTGTGGCTGCAACTGGAGCGGTTGTGAGCGCTGAACGACACGTATCTCTGAGTTTGGAGAGCTCTGCGCAGTAGATCCCCCGGCAGGATCGGACCAACTGACTAGCCGATCACATTCCTTCAAGTCAATGGGCAAAGGTAATTCAGTCTGTGGCAGGATGGCGGTATGGGGCCCGTTTTTCACAAATGGTAGCAGCTTCGGACTAGCCCTGGAGAGCTCCTCGACCTGCAACAGAATCGATGCTGGAGCTCGACTGGTCAGGAATCTGCACAGTGTCGACAAATTGGCGATAAGCGTCGCATAGCCATCCAATTGTTCTCGCTAATAGTCTGTCAGGATAGGTCCTCGCTTGGTTAGGATAACAAAACTCACAAAGTTGTCGAGATCCTCTTGCTTCAAGCCGGTGTTGCCTTGCTTGCTCGTCTCCTCGGTATCAGCCAAACAAGCGTCGCTGGTTTCCACGCCATCTCTTTCTCGAGAGACGTAATCATTGGAGCTTTTCCGAGCATCGTGGCGCCTATGACGATCTTTATGTCGACGCAGTTTCTCACGCCACATTTTGCTAGACTTTGATGTGTCTTCCATGGCCAGATAACAGAACGATTGAGCTTCAATGGAGGTTTATTTTGACCGCAAATCTTCATAGCAGACACAGAGGAGACAGTGGTGGACAGGCGAAAGAGCGGTAATATACCTAAAACCCCCTGCTCTGAACATTCGGTTTGTTACTTACCCCTTTTCTTTCGTATCATAGCTCTTGCTCGGACACTATCTCAAGCAGGGTAATTATCAACACCTACTTCGACGCCCGCGAAATGACAACCTTCCTTCCCGCTCTTTGGAACTCGTACCTGGTTGTTGAAAGTGCTCAACATCATCCAATATTGTCCAAAACTAACGTGTACAGGCACCATGGAACACATCGAGCCACTAAGAAATGTCCCGAGTCAATGTGATAGCCCTGGGCAAACATAGGCGTTCTGGACCCATTCAGCACCAGTCGAGTGACCATGTGTATCAACCATGTTTTACTCGTCGCTCGGACTGTCTAGCGATCAATTTGCGCCTCCCAGAGTGTCGGGTGGAAATAGCCGAACGGAGTCGATAGGTTGCTTAAGAAATTGAGCCATTTCAACTCCGTTTCAGCTAAATTTAACGGGCCAACGGTAGGACCCACATGCAACACGAGCACAAATGCAGGGATTCATTAAGCCCCCCATCATCCGCCCCCGCTCTCTACTCACATGGAGAATTGCACTCAACGACGCTGAGCCTGATCATGCAGTGGAACGAGGATGAATTACAAGAGGTGCCTCGCTGACGAGAAAAATATGTGAGGAGAGTGACTTCCTGAGAGAAAGATAGCCCTCTCAGAGCGAGACTTTGAGACCTCTTGGGGTATGGGATGTCCGAGGTCAGTACAACCGCCTCCAGCTTACCAGTAGGCAAAATGTCTCCAACGCCAGCAAGTCACCCTGCCCAACGAGTGCCGAGCCGGAATCTATAGCCTTACAGGTCTCGAGGTCCTTGCCAAGTAAAAAATTGAGACATCAAGTGGAAAGATACGTATTTCAGGCAACAAGAGAAGCTTTTCCAAGACTCATTCAAGAAGAAGCACGGTTTTTCAGTTATATTGAGAGGCACCTACAGCAATCGGAGGAGTATTTACAGATAGACGCCGCGTTAGATGAACTCTACAGTACTCTTGGACCAAGAGCCATCGTTTTGACAATTTTGTGATGAAAATAATGCTCGGGATAATTTCCGTTCGCTTAATTAGCTGGGAGAGTGTCCTGGCCTTGGTCAAATTCTGGTTGAAAGCATGTCCAACAGCATAGACAGTTGTGGCTCTTGGTGGATCATGCGCTTCGCGTGGTTCGCGCTAGCCACATGAGTGTTGAACATGCGGAAACCTTGAAATTCGGAACCTCGCCGTCCGCTGGTCCGCTGATGCTACCCCTCAATTAGTCAGGGGCAGGTATTTAGCACATTCATATATGGAATTACTATATAAAGACCCTAAGCGACCGGATAATCTGAGTGACTAAGAGCTCTTGGCCGCAGGGTATCAATCCCGGAAGCCATGATAGCGTCTGGAAGAGCCGATGGTCGAACCCGCGCAGATCGATGTCCTTATGTCTCTGCTGCTTGATGTCCCATCAGAGAGCTACAGTATGACCTAGATACTCTTGGCCGCAGGGGCCAACCCCGGAAGTCATGATAGCGTCTGGAAGAGCCGATGGTCGAACCGCGCAGATTGATGTTGTTATGTCTCTGCTGCTTGATGTCCCATCAGAATGGCTGCCTCCTGCAGAAGGAGGAAACTCCAGCTATAGACAGGTACCTTGACGTGGTGCTGGAGCCTAGTAGTTGAGCGATGGATCGCATCCTCAATGAAGCTAAAACCTGTTTGGATAGAGTGGTTTTCCTCCCGCGTTTGAGTTTTGCCCTGAAGCACATACTGTACATCACATAGAGCTGTAGATTATGCAATCGAGGATATATAGCACCGAGCCCCATTTTGTACTACGTTTGGATCGAGTCTCTAATTTCTCCCCACTACCGCTGTAGGTATTGAAGAAGGTCCATTATCGTAGCACTGGCATTTGTCGCGGCCTGTGATGGCCAAAGGGACCTTCGTATTAGCCTTGAAAGCAAGAATCAGATATATTGCTATGTTCAGTATATTCGTCTCGAGACCGCATTTCCAGGCACGACGATACCGTGGAGGCACTAATGTAGGCGCTGGTATACTCGAAGTAATGGCCAAGTAATGCTCGCAGAATGCCAGATCTTCTGCTGTCTGCGCCTTGATTCAGGTAAACCGGTCGACGGCTATAGGATCTGCAGCACTAGCCTGACGGACGTCCTTGACGTTGAACACAGAACGTGTGGATCTGTTGAGCAACTTCGGTCCAACCATTCCGTGCACAGTGCAAGGAGATTAACTCACCAGATGGGCCTGCGGCCCCAAGACTGAACAATCAGCCAGTGTTCAACAATGCGGAAGAGCAGGGTTGAAAAGGTAGGTACACAGTTTCACTCCGCAGATTATCAATGAGATTAACACCAGAAAGCTCAGACACTAACCGAGATTGAAAGCGTGTTCAACACCTAAATAGACCTAGATAATGGCGTACTACCTGCTATCATCAGGGGCACACATCCAAGCAAAGAAAGAGCTGAACACATCTTGATCAGCGGAGATAATTAGCAGGAAAGAATCCACCAACGACCCACATGGCTAATAACCGCAGATTGACCCACCTTCCCCGAGTGCTGAACACTTGTCCCCTGCCCGAGTCCCGTTTCTTCCACTGACTGGATCCACCTGACCCACCTCAGCCCCGTCGCAGTCCACTCAACAAAGTCAGTGTTCAACAGTCGTAGAATAAACCTAGCAGACAAACGCAGCAACCAAGACGAGCACCGTCCACAAACTCAGATGGTCAGCAGGAAACAGTCCACCAGCGACCCATATGGCTAATCAGTGCTGATATATTGACCAACCCTCCCGAGTGCTGAACACTTGTCCCCTGCCCGGGTCCCGCTTCTCCACTGCCGGGATCCACCTGACCCACCTCGGGCCCGTGGCAGTCAGTGTTCAACAGTCGCAGATAAACCTAGCGGACAAACCGAGAATCTGACCATCCACAAGCCTACTCGACTTGCTACCCATAACATCAGCCAGGCCCCCCACAAGTCTGGCTAGGTGTAGCAGAAACCGAAGTTCGTCTCGATGTTCAACACACAGAACCGTCGGGGTGGCTTGATATGCTAAGGAGCACAATTTGTGAGCATCTCTTCTATCTGTTGAACAGCAGTCAAACCGGAATTCTGGACACGGCTGAACGGGGATGGATGGAAGTCGTTGTCCATGGATATGTTGAATTCTATTGCGCGCATCATGCTCAAGGAGCTCAAACAATCTTCAGGGGAAAAAAGAAGCAAAAACCCAGTCGCCTGGGCTCATGACACGTGATCATACACAATCAGAGAATTCGGAAGCGCGACGCGCCTCAACGCGAAATGCGCTCAGGCTGCAAGCCGGGCATCAACGAGACGTCTCGATCTGCAAACAAAGAATATGCACAGTAATTGGTGCTATAGATAGTCCAAACTCTTTGGTTGTGTGGACCTTGATTTTTGGGAGACTATTATGGCACATTTGGCTCATATGAGTGGCCACCAAAACTTTGTGCCCCGGATGACAATTAGGCAGTAGAATACGGTAACTAACTACTACTATATTACTGATAGCTCAAACGCCAGAAGCGTGACACTTTCTTTGTCGCTCACCTGTGGCAGTGCAAAGCTGCGCCCGGAAAACGGCAACTGCCAATGAACGCGTCCGCTGGTCTCCACCCCGGTCAGACCCCTGGCTCCACGGTTGGCGGTCGCGGCCAGTTCGGTCTGTCTCGTCGAACGCCAGGGAGCGACGCTACCTCCGACAAACGGCGTGTCTGGTCCAACAAGCACTGGGCGTCCACCGGCCCACTCAAGCTGAGGTCCACGACGTGCTTGCGGAAAAACTCGACCACTTGCGGCCAGGCCCGAAGATCCTCAAGATCGTCCGCATTGATCCGCACAATCAGCCGCGACGTCAGCGGCAGCTCGAGGGAAACAAAGGCGGTCAAGCTACTGGCGGAGTCGAGAATGCTCAAACGCCTCATGGCTGGGTAAGATTGGCTCGACAAAGGCTTCTCCTGCGGAAAGTCGCAGTCGCAGATGAGGACTTCTTCCAGATTCGGGCCAAGGCTTGCCAGGATCCTGGTCAAGCTGAATCCACTGGAAAACGAGATCTCTAACTCGCGGAGCTGAGGGCTGATTCCACCACAGATGATGTTACCCTCCTGTGCACCCGCAATGGACAATGCGCGTAGCCGTGGGAGCCGGTCCAGGTGTAACATGGTACAGGGCTGCTGCCCGTTCCGCGGACAGTCCAGGCAGTAACAGCAGAAGTTGAGGGCCAGAGTCTCCAACGCGGGCATCGTGGGCAGCACCAAGATGCCGGGCTCGTGCTCAATACAGGAGAGCGATAGACTGCGAAGAGACCGGAAGGACATCGGGACCGTCCATGTCCTTGGCGACATGAAGTCCACGTTCATCGTGCGCAAGGATGGCATGGTGGCTAATTGCGCAAGGAGCATCTGGAAGGCTGTGGCATCTGGGGGATAGCTCACACTGTGGCCGTCCGCAACCGTCTTTGGTCAGCGTTGGGTGCGGAGTTACACACGCTGGATGGGAAGAACGGACCTGAACGTGATGAGGTTCTCAAGACAGGGCAGCAGGTTGAGGAATTCCTGCTGGATTGACTCTTCATCGCCCCAAACATCCATCTCGCGAATGTGGACGCCCCATTCCGCAAGAATTCGAAGCAGACGATTCCGAGGGAGAGGAAACGGCCGGGAATTCAGTAGCACGGGAATAGCGCCGCTGAATCGGATTTGCACGGTGCGAAAGAGGTAGGGGGCGGAATAGCTTCGCAGCACGTGACATGTGTTGTAGAGGCTCCAGAGGTCCGTTGTCGACAGCTGTCTGTCGGTCACCACGAGTCGCCTTCACATGATCTCAGGATGGCGCACTCACATTCTCAATGACCAGGAGAAGGATTTCCACTGGCAGCGACAGGAGCTCCATGGCTGCCAGTCAATACCTACTAATGTCAAGTACAACAGTAGGGGAATCTAGGACGGCATACTCTGGTAGTACTCAGTCTCAACCCTCGAATATCATCCAAGGCATGTTTGGTAGATATTGGCGTCGAGCTACCTGGCAAACAGGGCGAAAGTTTACAAGGCTCAACATTGAGGTGCTCTGTCTAATGGTAGTAGGGTCGCACGATAGGTGTTCCCCGAATGTTCGTGGCAAGTTGGCAAACGCCAGCCGTCGTTGGTATCAATGATATGTTAAGCACATGTGGTCACTTTGCTAATGGCTTCCTAGTCTGTTCATACCTGGTCGGTTTTTCCGCCTTGTTTACCCAACACGTGGGCCCTCTGTTTGTGTCCAGCCAGAGTGCAGTCTGGATGCCAACAGCCGTCTGGTAGATCAAGCTGGCGACCATGAAGTCGGTGTCTTCACCCGTTGTGAGACACGACTATTAAAACAGGCACCAGCCAAGCTAATTGCCGCCCACCCGCCTTGTATGTTTATACCGTCTATATGGATGTTAAGGGCTCGTACCCAGAGAGCGGCTTTTATTCGCCGGACGAGTTCTATGGTGTGTCTCCGAAACGTGAACTTGAGGGGCACGATCTTTCCTTGTTGATGGACCCACCACGGAAGCGACAGAGGGTTGACAGTGACTTGGAAGCCTTAGTCCCCTATTGGAATAGGTCTGGTTCTTCTACGGCACCTAATATATTCCAGGCCTCCTCCAAACCCCAGGGGCTAGGGAGCCTTTTCCTGTCCAACGGCTACCCACACGAGGCGCATCCCGGAAGCTTGTACCCGTCACAGCAATCTGAATGCACTGTCGATATTAACCACAAGATGTCAGAGATTATAGATCCGCCAGAGCACATGCAAGGGCTTGGACTTACTTTGACGCCTGATTATGAGCATCAGCATCAGTTCGCGACGGAAGATGACCCTACCCTTCATTTCCCGCCGGGATCCCCGTCTATTGAACCTGGCGAGATGCAGTTCGTTCCGTGGATGCCTGATAGCTTCCCAAGTCAAACAACGGAACCGTATCAAGACGGAGCTTTTATCAGAACCACAACCGCCCCAGCCATACTTGGCGAACCGGCTGCCTAGATATCTCCTTATGCTATGAGTGCTCACGACGCGATCACAGGTTATATGGCGGGAAATAACTCGGAGAATTTCCACGTATCTCCCGAGACTATTATGAACAATGCCACCGTGGATCCGTCGGTGGAGGCTGATAATGGTAGCCTTACGCCATGGTAAATGCCTTTCCTTGCCATCACTCATCCGGCGGTGCTAATCCGTGATATTACAGCTTGCCTGGCCCGGATCAAACCCCTCCCACTTCTGCGCCGTCTGTGTGCCCAGAGGAGATGGAAGGGCTTTCTCTGCAGCTAAATGCCGATCCCTGTCACCGGACGGGCGGGGAGTTGCAGGTGCCACTACTGACGCATCAGAAGCAAGGCCTCGCCTGGATGATGGAGATGGAGAACAGCGACCACAAGGGCGGGATCCTTGCAGATGATATGGGGCTCGGTAAGACAGTCCAGGCCCTGGCACTCATCGAATCCCATCCATCACCATCGCCAGCGCGCCGTGCGACGCTTGTGGTGGTACCGGCGACCTTGATCCAGCAATGGGAGCATGAGATTGAGCGACTGCTCCGGTCCTGTCCCGGTCGAGGCCGCGTATACACTCTCTACGGCAACAAGCGACGGGTGGGCTTTAGTGAGCTTAGCCAATATGACATTGTTCTGACCTCCTATGGAGTAATGGCAACGGAGCTGGGGCGAAAGCAGCGGGGCCGCCGCTGGGTGACGTCCGCTAGTAACCCTTCTGGGGGGCAGACGCTGTCGATTTTGGGACCAACCAGTCACTGGCACCGGGTGATCCTTGATGAGGCACAGAGTATCCAGAATGACCAATCGAAGACAGCGATAGCCTGCCGCGATATAGACGCCACATATCGCTGGTGCCTGACTGGGACGCCCCTGACAAACCATCTACGGGTGCTCTATTCGCTGTTGAAATTCCTCCGAGTTCAACCCTGCCCGGATTTCGATGTCTTTGACATGGTAAGTCCAGCATTTGGGCGCTTGAGGGATCCACCGTCGTCCGACCTACGCACCTTTTCCACCCCAGAATTGCCGCTGAGTACCCAATTCTATTATGCAGGCGATGGAGGTTATTCAGGCGCAGCTGATCCGCAGGTTAGGTCTTCCGTCGCACTTCCGATGGCCGGGAATGCGATAGGGATGCCAGAATAGCGCTGCGGCAGAGCTTAGAAGCATTCATCTTGCGACGTACATGGTTGACTTTGGGCGATGGCCCGCCGCTCTTGCGCCTGCCACCCTGCATGACGAATGATGTGTACGTCCGTCTCAGCGACATGGAACAGGTACTTTATATTGCCGTCGAGCGCAGCTTTCAAGCCCAGTTCAACGAACTTCAGGCGGCGAACCTCCTCAATCGGTGCACTTCCCATGTGCACAGCCTTTTGCGGCGTCTGCAGCAGGCCTGCTGCCATCCATTCCTCGTCCCTGAGCTACCGCAGATCATCAATGATCATTGCAGGGCCAAGGCCTGGCTGGAGACGAATGCGAGCCGGTTCAGCCCCGGTGTGATTCATCGCCTGCGGAACAACACTAGTCTCCGGGATTGCCCGGTCTGCTTTGACCCGGTCGAGAACCCGATGATCTTTTTCCCCTGTGGTCACAGCGCCTGTTATCCCTGCTTCACCGCGATGTTCCCTGCTACCTCTAGTCCACAAGACTCTTGGAACGCGAGGGCTGCCATGCGCTGCCCCCTCTGTCGTGTGACAGTGGACCCTGCCCTGGCGACGGATTATGTCGCGTTTGCGCGAAGACACTATGCCCCGGACCAAGGATTGACAGAGGCCGCGGGCTGGTATAGGCTGCTAGGGAAATTTCTTCTGTGGGTTGCCGGGCCGGCGAATGGGCGCATACATCCCACTCCCACGGCGTTTGGAACAGACTCCGATCTTTCTACTTGGCTCAGCAGCGCCAAGATCGACAAGGCTCTGGAAATAGTACAGAACGTCCGGGACCAGGGTCATGGCGAAAAGATCCTCATTTTTAGTCAATTCACGGCATTGCTTGACCTGATCGAAATCCCTCTCCTCCAGCGTGGCTGGATCTTCCGCCGCTACCACCGAAACATGACTCCAGCCGACCGCCACGACGCGGTTGAAGCGTTCACGAACGAACCGGACTGCTCGCTGATGCTTGTATCGTTCGGGGCTGGATACTCAGGTCTGAACCTGACGATGGCATCTCAGGTTGTTATCATGGATCCTTCCTCGGACCCTCGTGTCGAAGAACTCGCGGTGAGCCGAGCACGGCGGGTTGGCCAGCAGAGGCCGGTTTATATTCACCGTATCCTAGCATCCAGCACGGTGGACGATCGTCTCATAAGGTTTCCGGCCGACTCGCACGTTGAATCCAATACGCTGGATGGAGCTCCAGGCCGCGTTCTACCCGCTCCTGGAGGAAGTGATCTTGCGTATCTCTTTGTAAGTCATCATGATGTTTGCTCAAGCAGTACTAGAAGTAACATGCCTGGTTAGCAAGGGAATCAATGAATAAGCGTATAGCAGTCTGAAGCATCTAGCGATCCACATCGCCGGCGCTGCAGCGAGTGAATGTTAAGAGAGAAGTCGCAGACACAGCGTTAACTCTGTACTTCCTCAAATATAAATGTGCCATGTACCATCATGCCATAAGCACCATAAAATATAGAACGATTTGACTTCTATCAGGACAATCTATTTCCTGTTAGCAGTAGAGAGATCCCAGTAGCGAGCCTCTCCGGATTCAAGGTAAATTGGGCTTGGTACCCATTAACTCATGGGACATAATCAAGCTATTGGACAATTCCTTGTGATTTGTAGACCTTAAGCTGAAAGGAGATGAATCAACATCCCCCATGGCTGGCTTGGCCTCTTGTAGTTATATCTCTTGAGCAAATAGAGTGTCTGCAAATCACAGGGTTGACGCCTGAAGAACCTCAAGAACCAAATCTACGGAAAGGTCATGATGTATCAGAATACCTGAATCAGCTCAAATTCAACTAGACAAAGCACCAAACTATATATCTTAGAGCAAAGAAAAAGTAAAACGAGTAATAACGCATGACTACATCTTCTGCCTTTTGATTCTTTCGCCAGCAGGTTCAGTCACCTGGGCACCGCTCTGGTTCTGCTTCGAGAACTCTCCGATCACCCGTGCCACGGTTATTGCTATGTTACGAGCGGCCCTAACAGAGACCAGGCCACGGCTTTGTTTATTTTCCAGAGCAATTGGCTCAGCACTGGTCGAGTCCGATTCCACAGCAGACTCCCCCGAAGGAGAAGTAATGGTAACCAGTGGTCGGTGTCTTGGGCGCCCGAGTTGATGCTGGCCATCCCCACTTTTACTACTTCCCAGCTCGAGAGGCTGGGTCAGGCCCTCTAGCTCCGAGAGTGTACCATCAATCCATTGTGGCTTTGTCTCGCCCGGTGCTGCGAGGAGGAGACCAGAATCCTGAGACATCGCCCGTAGAGTAACACAGTATCCTGCTTCTAGAAGTACCTCAACCGTGTGTGTCAGCGAACTTCCAAGGCTGCCCGGCGTTCCAAGTGCAGAACGCGGCAGTACCAGGACAATAAAGTCAGCATGGATGATAGACGATCGCGCAACAACCCCGCAAAGCTTGCATGGGTCCAGCTGTTCCTGATTCATGCTCGGATCCACCAGTGATCCGCCAGCAGAGATCGTCACGATCCGAGGCGTGTGGCTCTCGCTCAGTCCAGACAGAACTGCCGCCGCGCTCTCTGGGTTAGCCATGATCAATGCAGCATCACCTGGGTAGACAGCGGCGTCTGCATGTTGTGCCTGCGAGCTAGTTAGCACTGTGGAACACGGAGTTGATCCTGGCGCCTCTGCCCACCACCCTGTCGCGACACCTACCTTCCAGGATTGATGTGTTGCGCATCGAAGCCAACCGCTGCATGGATTCGGTACCCTGCGTGCGCGAAGCCAGCAGAGAGATTGGTATCGCCAGGGGAAAGGTCTAAGACCGCCGCAGCTGGAAGCGGAGAGAAACAGGAGGACAGTTGGTCCTTGGATGACAACGCCAACGGCGTTGCGAAAAGTGTGGTCGCGGATGATCCCTCCCAAATACCCATCCGAGCAGAGGAACCAGTACTGGGGTCTATAGATGGATTGGTTAGTCTGAGTTACTGCGCGTGGACTGGGCTGGTAAAGGGTTCCTACCAGGAATGGATGTCACTAATGATTGTGGAACCAGCTCTCCCACGTCCATGACAACCATCACGCGCGTGTCCAGTATTTCCGCGTCACTCTCTTTCCCTATGTGGTCTATGTCTCTGAAATGGACCAGGAGCTCTGTCTTACTACCATCTGAGGCCCCGCGTCCCAAAACGGGATGATCAACAAGGAAAGTGTACCGTGTGGTAATAGCCTTGGGAGAACTTGGTATTCCTTGAACGGGCAGCAGGACCCCATGAACGTAGAGGATGCAGCGGCCGATGCCACCAGAGCTTGCGTCGGGTCCAATCATCACTTGCACGTATTTGCCTTTGGTAAATTGCTGATATTGGTTACACAGAGTATGGGAACCATCGAGCTATGACTTTAGGTTAGCAGACATGGAACTTACCTAACGCGAGAGCTCCAGATCTAGAGGAAGTCAATGCCAGAACTTACCAGTTTGCGACAAGTTTCGTTCGTGATGTTTCGCGAATGAACCCTGTGGTGCGGTATAGGCCATGCGGTCCACCAAGCGGTTTCTTTCTTCGGCAGATCCAGCGTAAGCTCAGGTGCAGGACTTGGAGGCGAACCGACATCACCATCTGCCTGGTCCGCGGAACACCACGCTGTTTCCTCGTTTTCAACCTTAACCTGAGAATGCCAGGTGGCCGTTACATTACCAGTCAGTAGAGAACCTGGATCCAGTCCCATAGACTCCGTCGTTGTTGGTTCAGATGCATTGGACGAGCGAGGATTAATAAAATCTCAGTCAGCCCCATGGTTTGGTACCTCATCTCTATTGCTCTTAGCGACAGTGATATCCTGAGCGATCTCCTCAAGGAAAAAATCAGTATCAGAGACGACAATGGTCTCTACCTCAGAAAGCGTATCATCTTCTTCGCCAGCATCATCGTTAATCTCCACCTGGGCTGGCGGAGGACTAAGTGCTGGTGCTACCACCACTACTGCCACAGGGTCAACTTCGCCCATTGGATCAGTGACGGTGATCTCACAGCCCGGGGCGGCTGAGCCATCCTCTCCGGTTACTGGAGCGGTATCGCATCCCAAAGGCGTGATTGCTGGCGCGGGCACACCGATCAACGCGCCATCTTGCGCCTTCATGGAAGGGTGAGCCGGCTGCTCCTCCAAAGGACTGCTGCTATCACACATCTTGGCAACTGCGGGGATCCAGGGCCCCGGCCCGAGATCGCCGAACACTACCGTTCGCGAGAGGAGGGAGACGCTCTGCCGTGGACAATCACAGACATCGTCGCGTCCACTATACACCAAGTTATCCTTGGCCGACAAACACCCTGCCGCATGCAGGACGACCAGATAACGGCTCTGCGCTCCGTGGAAGTCCACATAGGCAAGGCTGTGACCCGTGTAGAAGGAGACCTGTAGTGTCCGCGCAACGTCTGTCCGCAAGACCTGCACTATACACGCCATCTGGCGGAGCTTCTGCTGGGCGATTTGCAGGAGCTGCCAAATACTCGGACCCGACCGCATCCCGTCAGGCTGGCCGAAGACCATGGTCAAGGCACGGCGGTACAGCTCTTCCACCACGTGTTGGCAGGCAAAGACGTCGACCGTTGTAGTACGCTCAATGCTGGGGGGCAGAGCGGGAGGATCAGGGGCAGGAGTGTGAAGCCATTTCTTATGGACATACAAGATGTCCTCCTCCGCCTGGTACGCCAAGTCAACGGTGTGCGCGTCACAGCGAACAAACACAACGCGAACACCCGCTGTGCTCGGATGCAGCATCAGCAAGGCTCGCAGCGTGCGCGCGACGCCTTGGCTGAACGTCGTGTCCGGTAGGTCAACCTCCTGCGAGTGCCTGAATCGGCTGTGGAGCTCCTCCAGGGGCTCCCGCACCAGATCATATTTCCGCAAGATGTTCCACAGTAGATCCGGCAATGCGGTGGGTCTCTTCCTCAGCTCAGACTGAATAATGGGGTCGTCCTAGATATAACCATGTTAACGCTGGGATCTTAGGATAAGAGCAGAAAGGGAGTATACCTGGTTACAGCGGGACTTCGGGCAGTAGAATTGGTTTGCGGCCGTTGCCTCACTACGCAATGCCGCCCACAGCTTCTTCGCCACAGTTGCGGTTACCACGCGATCAGCGTCACACGCATCGGCCGCCGACGGATGAGTCTGCAGAAGCTCGAGATAGCGGGGTAGGATCTTCGCCTCGTCCTGAGTGATAGCCTTCTCCCAGATTGCATGGATACGGTCCGTTACCTGGCTGGCATTGAGAAGCCGCTGTCGGTCCCGTCCAACGCTCCCGGAGATCAGGTTATAGCCAAAGTGGAATGCGGAACGGTCGAAACCAGTCTCTGGTATATGAATGCCTTTAAGGTAAAGTCGGTCGCGGTAACATGGCGCCAGCAGCAGGTCGCCCGACGACGTCCGAATCCACGCATCTATCGGGCCCAGGTCGATTGTGTCGCGCCTCCACGCCTCAAAGTCAGCTTCCTGCAACGGCAGACCTCTGATAGTTATCGAGACGTCTTCCCAAATTCGCGCACTAAGCCTAGGCGGTGCTCTCTGCTTATTCGTGGTGCCCGGGCCTTGTCGCGCCTTGACTGGGGTCAGACGGCAGAAGAAGTTCGCTTTGGACCTGCCATTGAAGCCGAAGTGCCAGTAGCAGCCATTCGCCGCAATTCTCACTTGGTGACTCTCGCGACAGAGCACCAGTGCTGCAATTTTTAGGCCCTCGCCGTGACCGCCCGCTAGTCGATCGTCCATCTTCTTGGTTGTGTGCCCCATCTCGAGGCATGAATAGTCTAGGGAAGACCCGAAATTGGTGAATTCCGCGCTCCCTCGGTGTCGGTTGAAGTATATGTAGCCCAACAACTTCGGTGGCTCTGCATCTCCGTTGGCAGCTGGCGCCGAAGCTTTCTCCACCGTAATTGTGATCTCGTCCGGAGTGGTCGAGACGCTGGGAGCGAACTCCAAGAGGCTAATCTGATGTGTTTCGAGAATAGCATCCTTCCTGGTCCAACTTAGCAAATTTTCACTATTGTTCTATTGGGGCCTACCAGTTCTGATACAGTTCCCGTAGAGCATCTGGAACCCGCCAGCTGGGAGCATAAGCGCGTGTCAGGCCCAAGGCAACACTGTGCGGCGCCAGGGCGTTGGCTGGTTCTTCCAACACAGTAGTTGTCGAGAACCGATCCGGCCCGGCAACGGGACTTGAGCCATGTCGGGAATTGTGGGTCCTATAGTTGATCGTCAATATTCGCCACTGGAGGTCAACACCGATATTACGACCTTCTGATCAACGATCGATACATCCAGCGATTGGTGCAGATCCATAGAGAGATTACGATGACATCTCCTTCCTATATTGGTTTAATTCACCCCTGAAGATTGTACATAAAAGTCCTTTACTTCGCGATAGATACAGAATGTCAGACCACATTTCATTATGTCCTCCATGCCATATTATTCCAGACAAGCCACCCGACCTCTCGTGAACGCGAGGATCCATGGCGGCCGCTGACTAGAGAGTGATAAGACTCTAGCGGCGAACGGCATGACCATAATAGCAGACTCGGGGGCAGACATGGCGATTATAAACCTGGCGAAGCTAAAGCGTCTGTCAAGAAAAGAAGGAGCGCGGAAGCAGGGCTCTTTCCGGTGACATAGGATGAACGTAAGTACATCTTTCCAATTCCCGCTCGCGAATCCCAGTCCAGTGTTCAACCGTCTATGAGCGGGCGGACAGGGGCACTCAGCGCCGCTGTTCGAGTCGGCGGTCGCAGAAACGTGAGGGCGAACAAAGTAGCCATGCGGAAATAATAGGTTTTTCGCGCTCAATAATCCTCCACACGCAAAACGCTTCAGTTCGACAACTGTTCGCATGATTGCGTCAAGCAAGCATGATAGACACGTTAGCAACAAAACCAGGACAAACCACACATATTCTAGTGCCTATCATTGCTCGCTCTCTACTGCCTCGTCTCCCGTGTCTCTGCCCTTCATATATTTTACAGCAGACAGCTGAGTTACCGGCCAGTCCCTCTGACGCCAATGCGCGACCATGCCTAGCCATGGAATGAGAGCCTCATATGTGATGGCCCTGAGCACTGCTACCAAGGTTGACTCGTGCGGCACGCACAAAAGCCTACAGCTCCTCAAGACCTTGAACCGTAGCGATTCGCCTTGCTCCAGGCGAGAATTGTGGTTGTTGCTTGGCACGCGGGTGATGGACGAGACGGTGACGTTCGACATAAGGAGTTCTTCATATCCGTCCTTAACCCCATCCTCGCTCAGATAGGCGTCCATGCTCACAATTGAGTTATCAGCTCTGTGGGAGAAGACGCGCGGGTACGTGGCGGCCAGTACCTATGGATCAATCGGAAACTCAAGACAACGCCTTGGGCCAAGAACGCGACTCGGAAGTCTGGCTTCCGAGGTTTCCTAAGTACTATAATGCGTGCTCGTTTCCACTGGTCGGGATAGTGGCTTAGTTCCACTGATTTTGTGAAGATGGTGGTGATTATTGTCCGGAGGTATGGCCATAGGTGCTTCCATACAAGAGTTATAATCCCATCCTCCCCGGGGGCTGCGGTACCCTTGGCGGCCTTGAGTGACCGGTATATTTCTAGTTCAGTAATTGGATGCCACGGTATCTCCTCTGGGGGTGGTGTAGTGTTATCTTCCTCTGGGTCTGCCATTTTAGGGAAGAAGGCTTCTAAAAATGCCTTGGCCTTGGCTTCGTTCTCGGTGACCTCCCGAGATCCCACCTTCAGTGCAGGGATGCTTGCATGGGGTTCTCGTGGGCGCATGCACGTTGCTTTAGAGAACTTGATTTACCCCGCGATTAGAGGATTGAGGTAAGCGTGAATAGGCGTATCACTAATAAGATAGGCCTCTATGGAACTACTTTGTTCCTATAATAGCTAAAAGAACCAAGGGGGCCTTAATTACTACTTCTAGAGAGACATGGGTGTTATCTTACACCTTAGTTTAATAAGGAGTGTAAGGGTGATAATATTATATACATTTGCATGCCTCGATATTGATATATGGTGTAATTCTGGCGCCTAAACGAGGCGAAGCAGGATGGCGGGTAGGGGCGGGGCTCCAATCACCCGTCCATTATATATTTAATGTAAGCGTGTGAAAGCCCATTTATTAATCTACTTTCTGTCCACAAGTTCCTCCTATCCAGCCTCAAAATTCAAAATCGCATTGAATGTCGCACCCTACCACCCGCTGCCGCCCGAGAGTTACCCCCGAACCCTAGAAATCTCTGTCTCAGACTCCACAGACCGGCAGATGCGTGTGAATGAGGGCGGGAAAGCCAGCCCACTGCTGTATACAGTAGATCTGAACAAGTCAGGGCCAAACATGGTTTTCCACCGTGCAGCGAAGCCGGAATCCGGAACCCCACCGGGCGCACCCTCCACAGCCTCAATTCGCCGAGCTAGCAATGACATCGATATTAGCATTAATGGGAAAGACCTTGTCCTAGCAGGAGAGGACGCGCCCCGCAATTCTATGGGGTTCGTGTCATCATTGCTCGGGAGGAAACTTATTTGGAAGCGGTCCGCGATGTGGAAGGTGCTGTATCTAAGATGCGTGGATGAAACTGGCGTTGTGTATCCCACGTATCGGACTGGTAGCGCGTTCAAGGATAGAGAGCGGAGCTGACCTTGTTGGAACCTTGCGGCGCCGGTGGTAACAAGTTGCTGGATGAGATTGTTGTTACCGCCATAGTGATTATATATCTGCGAATGAGAACGGCTGATGCAAATTCTGCTGGGAGGTGGTGGAGATTCTGGGATTTTTCTTTTGTGACTGTCTAGTATATGCCTCTGATGTCTGTCTAGGGTTGTTAGTCTATTAGACTTATACTTAGGACAATTTTGATATCTCATGCGCTTTGAGCCCGTACTGCCTAGGCGCTAGAAGCCCCGACAAGCCAGACTTTAGTCCAAAGTTAGGCTACAGCAAGGAGTCTTCTAGTATATACTAATAGTTAAGTTATAGGCCTTATCCCAGGTTCAAGAATACAAGTAGAGATGGTAATACCCGCGGTAGTAATGCCTCTAGGCGACAACTCGATATAAAAGGGCTTCAAAGGTTGAACAATTAGCTAGTTAAGTGGGAGAGGTATGTCTTATTACTATATAACTAAGCCCTCCTAGCATTACCATAGGGCGTGGGGGGTGCGGTTCGTATTCCGAGTCACAGCATAGCCAGCTTCCTTTTACATCAGTCAGGGTAAGTATTACTCTTCGCATTGACATGTATATCCTAGGCAAGCCCGCTCGTGAGGGTACCGCCTCGCCCTGAATTATACCGCACGGACACCCTTCCTCGCAGCAGTGCTAAAATTGGTAATAGCATGCATGATCTGCATGCAAAAGAAAATAGAGCTTCATCCTTTCCACATCCAACTTTATTGAGGCTCGGTTCCTACCACTGCTTTCATTACTGAGCCAAGAAGAGCGTCTCAAAGACGGAGGCTCCTGAAGTTCTTCCTGAGAAATACCGCAGCCTCAGACCGATAATCATCAGGGATGAACTTCGAGTGATTGGCGTACATATTTAGTAATTGATGACCTCCACTCCACCGAGGCCAATGAGCGAATGTCCCTTTATTACCGTCGTTAGGATCCAGAGTATTAACAAAGGAGATGTAGTAGGCTTGGAACGCGGCCGACGCGTAGTTAGGTAGGATGCCAAAGAAGACCTGCAGAAGATCACTCCCGTGGAACGTACCCAGCAACGGTGTGCCGTAGTTGTAAGAGCTTATGTATGACCAGGTAGGAACATCTGGGCTGGCTTGTTCCGAGGCTTCAAGGAAAATACGCCGACTAAGTGAAAACTCGTGATCGCCAATGATTGCTGCAAGTCTTTTGAACTCCGGGTATATATTGTTCTTGGATCCGGTACGGAATGGCGCGCCGTTCGTGTTGGTATCGGCATAAAGGTCAATAAACTCCTTTAGAAGCTGCTTGGATGCATTTTGGAAAAAAACATTGCCAAGATACTCAATTAGGAGCTCCTCCGTGGTGATGTTTGACTGGAAGAGGGCAAAGATTGTTCCTTCGTCTTCTTGATTACCAGCAATGTATGGGACTTTCGCAACCTTGTTTTCCAGTGCCAATTGATCTGGGGCGTCTGCGAGGACGAGTCCGTCTGGTCGAGGGAGGTACGCAAGGGCGAGAGAATTGTAGCCGAGCATGGCTGGGACGGAATTCGCGGCGTTCAGGTATGAGGTATAATCCAAATCCCGGAGACATTGCAGAGTGTTAGGAGCATTTGTGCATCCCGCGCTGTCAACAACCTGAGAAATTCATTAACTAACTTTTCATCATCATTTAGGCTTCCCATACCTTATCATATATCCCTTGAGCTTGAGGGGCATCGGTAGCGTCGGCAGCCAGAAAGGTACCAGAGTTCATAATTGCCCCCCTGAACAGTGGCCTCCCATTATAGGTGTGATTTCCAGAATATAATGCCATCTGATCAAAGACAGACCAGGCACCAGCCGACTCACCCCAAATTGTCACTTTTTCAGGATCCCCCCCAAATGCCTTAATATTGTCTGCTACCCATTGAAGGCCGAGTCGTTGATCCAATAGTCCCGCGTTGGCGGATCCTTCTGCATGGATTTGACGACCAGGCAGAAATCCAAACCCACCGATTCTGTAGGCAACTGTGACCACGATTATTGGCTTCCCTAGCCTGACTGACTCTTTGACCCAAGGTTTGCCATCATACATAGAATTCCAGCCAAGTTGAAAGCCCCCTCCGTATATATAGAACAGGACTGGCAGGTTATCTCCACGTTTTGTGCCGGCGGGTCGATGAACATTAAGGTAAAGGCAGTCCTCGCTTGCTGAAAGGATGGACTGCTGAAAGAATGGCGCATTGAATAATGAAGCGAGGGCCTTAGGGAGGAGAGAGTATCCGTCCGTCGTACTGCCAATGAATTGTGGGCAGATATCCTTGTTCTCGGTAGCTTTATATACCCCGTAAGGCTTGGTTATTGGCACGGGAGGTTTGAAACGGAGATCTTTGACTGGAGGTTTGGCGAACGGGACACCAGGAAACTCTTCAACCTGGCCACCTAATCCAATAATAGTGGCCTGGGGCGAGGAGATTGTCACAGTCGGAGTTGAGGAAGCTCCTAGTGCTGCTGGGAGTAGCATAAGGAAGGCTGTAACAAGTGAAGTATAGGCTTTCATGGCTTGAGAGAATTTGGGGAGTTGCAAAAAAAAAAAAAAGAAAATCAAGCTTACTAGCATAAGCCAGATACTGCTTGTTATGGTTATCGACTGCGAGAATGTCGTTGCTTTATATACGACTAGTTGCTTCTGCTTGCCCCGAACAGTTTCAGGGGCATTGGTTGGTTATCGGCTGGCACCTTAAGGCAAAGGACTATAGTCTAAAGCTCCATACCCGAGGAATTTTGACACACTTGCTAAGGAAGCGCTGACAGAACCTTGGGAAAGTGTAGGAGTTGATGGAAGACCTCGGAAATAACCCTTGGCCTACCATAGAGTACTACTTTGGAGTACGCCTGACCAGACTAAACTGTCAATGTTTCTTATATGGACCGAAAAAAGCTAAATTGCACAATCAACACGAGATTTGCTAGCCAATCAGAAATAGAGTTATACGGTCAGAGGAGACAGGGTGTTAATCCCTCGGATCCGTTTCTGGAAATTGTTTCCTATGTCCCGACTAGGGTCAAGGCTAGACGTCCCGCCTCATACCTCTCTACATGCATCGACTATTCAGATATAAGGATCGTATAGTATAAAAAAAAATCAAATCCTTGGCTCAGAAGTGTAGAACAGAAGGCACAGTAGTCATCGTCACAGCCTCCATCCCAAGTCTTGGCCCGGTTGCATTCCTGCGCAAGGCCACAAGGTACACGCTTACCAATGCCGCCGGCGGAGATCCCCTTTTTTTTTAGCGGGCCGACATCGCAGCATCGACCTGGAAGACTCACGTACCAAAAGCGGCCTTTTGACGACCAGGGGCTGTTCCAAGGGGGCAGACACGGTGGACTGAATACTGTTTATAGTGTTGGAGTAAGATGTATCGACCGACCGTTCAATGCAGAGGTTATCTATGCTTAGAAGTTTGTTGCTAAGTATTTTTCTCCAAAGAAATGCACCGCCAAAATTTATCTGTATCCGAGCTATATTTCACATCTTGAGCTGTCGTAGTCTAGCTTTACTGTATTTCATGAACCCTCTGCTCAGCGTCCCAAGCCAACGTTGACCAATTCCTGGAGGCCCCATTGTTTTGGTAGAGTATTAAATCATCTTGCGCTCCTGCCGAGCCACGAGTGCTGCAATATCTTAGGGCTGGGGGAAGCCGAGCAGGATGTTTTGCTTCAACTAATCAGATTCAATTCCATACGCAAAGATCGCGATCTCAATTTTCCGACGAGATGTTAGTCTGCGAAACTCCAGTCTTCTTCACGTTTGAGATACCTCCCCACTCTGTCTCGCCGACCCTGCCGAGGTGCGAGTTGCCGCAATGAAGGCTTGATCCTCGTGAACGAGTGCTGCGAGCACGATGGAACTGTCGACAAGCCCAAAACATGGCACACATCCACATGGCATACATTGTATACGCAGCAGCGATCCTCAGTCTATATCATTGCCTCACCTGCCCTGTCTCCAAGACCATTCCCATTCAGTTCTGTGTGACCTCATATCACGGAATTATAAATTGTGTTGGTCCCACAAGACGAGAGACCGGAAAGATGCCTTTTTCTAAAGCAACTTCAGCCTTTGGCGTCATCAGTCTTGTACTTTCCGCTTTTTCTGCTTCCGCATTTACCAACGCCTCCGAACCTGGCCCGAAAGCCTGCGAGAACTTGACTCAGTTGCTTGGACATCAGATAGTGGTCACGAACAACTCCAGCTCGAACTACACCAATTCCATAAACACATACTTCAACACCGATCAGAGCAAATTCAAGCCATCATGCATTGTCTACCCAACCTCCGCTGATGACGTCTCCATCGCAATCAAGGCCATCCGCGCTGCTGAATCGCGCTTTGCAATCAAAGCCGGCGGCCATAACCCTAATGACTTCTTCTCATCCGTTGACAAGGGCGTCCTTATTGACCTCTCCTCCATGACTATGAAGTCTTACGATCCAGACACTGAATTAGCAACCTTCCAGCCCGGAGGCCACTTTGGCGACATCTATGACTACCTCCTACCGTGGAACCGCACTGTCGTTGGGGCCCGCCTTGCGGGTGTTGGTACCGGCCTGGCCCTCTCTGGTGGCCTTTCTTACTTATCCAGCCAATATGGTCTAGCTTGCGACTCCTTCCGGGAGCTCGAGATTGTTACGCCAACTGGGAAGATTGTGACAGCCTCGGAGACTATAAACCCAGACCTCTTCTTTGCACTCCGTGGTGGTGGCGGAAATGCCTATGGTGTTGTCACAAAGTACACCGTGCAGTCCCGGCCAGCGGGGACATTCTACGCGGGCATCGTGGTCTACCTCTTCCAGAAGAATTCGGACGTGCTAAACGCGATTGGCAACTTTATCCAGTACAACGAAGATCCTAAGGCTGCAGTTATCGGCACTTATATGAAACTGCCAACCCCTGATTTTGGGCACAATCTTGACGAGGCCATCGTTATGTTTCTCGTGTATGACGGTGAAGACGCGGGCAACACCTTCAAAAACTTTACAGATATTCCGCACATCCTGAATACATTGGGCCACCTTGACTACAGCGGCGTTGTAAACATGCCTATTCCTGGAAGTGCAGAGATGAGTAAGGGTCGAAATACATTCCGTGTCGCCGTGCAACCAGGTACAGATGAGGGCATTGACATGCTTGAAACACTCCATTTCAACTGGCGCGACTGGAGCAAGAAAAATAAGGGTAAATATCTCCTTACCTCCCTAGATATCCAGCCCATCCCACGATCCCTGACGGACGCCTCAAATGCATACCTTGGTGGAAACGCAATGCAGATGCCTGATGGACCGTGGTACTGGGTGAACTACCTCCTCACGGTGCCGCGGAAGCTCTCAGATGATGACTACAACAAGGTGCAGGAGAGTTTTAAGGAGCTTGTTAATGCTGTTCCACCAGGCAAGGGGTTACCGCTTTTCATCAATGATGCGGAATATGATCAAAATCCCTTGGTTACGTATGGGGGATATGAGAAGTTGAAGAAGGTGAAGGCGAAGTATGATCCTAATGGGTTCTTTAGTAGTCATACTGGGGGCTGGGCTTTTCCTTGATCTAGGCGGCTCCTTGGTGATTGTGCGTCGACAACCGTTGGGGATGTATGCTTGAAGGTTTTGTATATACTTTTGCGAATGCTGGAAAATGAGGGCCAATACTCTACTAGATCAGTGATAGAGATAGAGAACCCCATTTTTGAATTTGGTGGCATCGAAGCCCGCACAGACAGCTTCCATTTGTTCCAGGGTAAAAATCCGCAACCTCCTGGCTTAACGGCTTTTCCGGCCACGACTGTTCCATACTCCTTCACTAATATGAATTGCATAACGCCAGAGCAGTGCCGCCAGATCGGCGGAGAAAAAAAAAGATGCAGCTCTCATGCGAACTTTTACAGGTAAAAGAAGTAAAGGCGATGGCTTATCCTACAGTGCCAAACTGCATGTTTCGAGCGCTGTCCAGTATACGAGATTATGCTGTGACCGCCAGCGGATCCTTAGCTTAGGAGCGTAGATTGGGTGCAGCTCTGCGCCAAATCCCCTAGCTGGACTACCCCGGAGTATCCCCATACTGTGTTTGTTGCGTGGGGTGAGACGATGGTAAATGCGCCAGACGCAAGTAGGGCCTAGATACCATTAAGAGTCATCTAATTGAGAGTGTGTTGGAGAGTAAGGCAGACTTTGGGCTAAGATGATCTGAAATGGTGAACACCCATTCTTCCTTAAAGCCGGTGGCCATGACACAACATTCCGGCCTGGGTATGACCAAGGAAAAGGGCCTCAACAGCGTCCAAGGACTTTTGTAAGCTAAGGCAAAAGATGGGGCGCAATTTAGTATGACATCACCTTGATGAAGTCCGTATTATTGGGCACGAGCACGGTGTTTACGGTAGCAATAGGACGGCCTCGGCAGGGGACAGCTTGGACATGTTCTCTTGAAATAAATCCTCCCACGGGAAGACGGAAAGTCATTCCTCAAGGCGTGAAGGGAATTGTTTGCATTCATTAGCCTTACTACAATCACCATGCTAAGCTAAATCCTAGTTTCCTTCTTTTCTAGCCCCTATTCCTAGCACTGCCCCTCGCAATAGGTGACCCCCACCAATCCAGATGGCCCTCCCCTTCCTACTGAAAAAGACTCTTTCTATTTTCTCCGTAACAATAAGCCATAGGCACCGAAAATAATTCTACGGCACTGGGCCCCTTGCTTCCCAGTTTTGCGGCCTTTGGTCTCGCTGATTTCATCAGCATCCAGGTCTCCTGTTAGAACCTGATCTCGTCCGGCACCTCGGGCCCTTCCTAAGTAACTTATGATGGTTTACTTTCAATGATGATAACAAAAAGAAAAATGGAAAATGACTCGCAATCGTTGCCCAATTTAGCAGCGATTAAGCCCATGAGTGTGGAGTAAGGTTCTAACCCAAGCAGACCAAGAGAGAGGTTTACTTCGGAGTAGAACCAGTAGAGGGTCAACGCTGACATCAGGCCAGGGTCGTGATCCTTATGATTCCGTGCGAGTTCGTCTCATCTGCTGGACTAGGGAACCTCCCGCACAAGCCATTGATCGCCAGGAATTGTGTGGAGTGTGCGTGCAACCACGGAGACCCATGTACTGTATCCTTCTCTATTGTCTAGGGCATTCTGAAGTGCTGGGATGCTCTTAGAGAGTTCTTCTGTGACTGGACAACCCCTGCAGCTTGTTTGGCTTGCGGTGGAAGGTACTTCGCCAGCAGGAGCTCCACCATCTTGTCGTACAATTCTATCGATTATTGGCTTCGGCGGGTCTGCTTCCGTTGAGAACTGGAGGTTCCTTCCGCCAGGATTAACGCTTCGGCATTGGTGGGTGGGTGCCACGTGGCAATCGACCAAGCATCCTTTGAAAATTAAGCAGCATTTTCTGGACTGACAGCCCAGCAATTTGGCAGGAAACAAGACGACGCGATGGGGTTGCCATGTTTTCTTAGCGCTAATTTTATTCCACATAGCAATTTAATTCACCAATCAAAGCTTATCTAGAACGACCGATAGACTTTTGACAGCAGGATCAGGTCAAGGCCTGGCTGGGGTCAGAAGGATCGCTGACCAGCACTAAGACGACGAATCGGAGTACCTTGTTTACGACTCTTCTGGCGCCACTGCAAGCTAATAAAGTTTGATGCCTGCTTTTTCGTGATTTTCATCGTCAAAGAGGTACCGATAAGAAATCCATGATCAGTGATCACCAGTCAATGGTTCATGGGTACGAAGAACAAACAGGACACGAGGGTCGCCTCCTGTCCCCGCGTTTTCCTCGCTGCCAGAGTTCTGTCGATCCAGAAGAGCGTGTCATAAACATCGATCTTGGGTTTCCACCAGTAATGGACTATCTGATATCATGATTCTTCTCGTAACTCCCCAATTCTTGAGTCCAGACTGGATTGAACCCCGAACTGAGTCTAAACCCCGCACTTCACCATCTCAATCCTCCAGGGGAAATCCAGGGACTGAATCCAATCACCTTCCATTATCATCGAACCATTTCTTGTGTGGGGCCTAGATGACCATCCCTGGGTGCATAGCTTTCCCAATAGTAACGCCAAATCAGACTCAGCTGACCTTCAGCAACTGATTCGCTACCTCCGTAGCATCGCCTTGAGCAAACCCTTTTTTAAAGTCTATTTCAAGTCAGCCTTCGAGAATGTTTCCTTTGAGTCGCAAGCAACATTCTCCTTGTCTATACAACAAAGCCAGCTAGTCGAACTTTTTCCTAGCATCCCAAGATGTTCTCACACTACGGCAGGAGGGCTTCTCGCGCCTGCATTTCCTGCCACCAACGCAAACTACGCTGCGACGCCTCTTTTCGCGGCTGCCCATGTACTAGGTGCCTCCAGGATGGGAAGGAGACTTGTATTCTTCGTGAAAAGCACCCTCGATTGTCAGTGTCCCGGCCCGAGTTATCTCAGCCAAGCTCCAGCTAACAAATAAAGCAGTTCAAGGAATGTCTATCAAAAATTCCTTAATCCCACCCCAAATTTGGATGAGGCCCTACAACGGCGCAGCGACGGTAAACACCCCTATTGAAATGCCTGAGGCGTTGAGCAAGGCTAACAGTTTGACCTCCACATCAACAAAAGAACGCGCAAGAGATGCAACACCACCAGGCACTGTTGATTTCTCATGCTACGCCTTCCTTGAGTTGGAGAATCTTCAAGCACTTGGCAAGGAGGACATTAACTATCTGCGATCTAAAGGATGTTTCTCATTACCAAGGCAACCAGCTCTTAATGAGTTTGTTACTGAATTCTTCTTGCACACACACCCTGCGACTCCAGTCCTGGATGAAAGCAAATTCTGGCATTTATACTTGCAACTCGATGGTGGCATCCAAAATGCCAACCAGAAACTCTCACTTTTTGTGTTTCAAGCGATGCTGTTCATGGCGTGTTCTGTAGGTTGGGCTACCTTTGGTGTGACTAATAGCTTACCATCTCTAGAATGTTTCTCTCGAGACTATCCAGAATTGTGGTTTCCCTGACAAGGATACTGCAAGAGCTTCTTTTTACAACCATGCCAAGGTGAGTCGCTTATATCATATCAAGTGCTGCCCATCTCCAAGGTTCTAACCTCTTGGGCTGAAAACAGCTACTATTTGACCTCCACGCCGAAAATTCCCCCTTGAATAAAGCCCAAGGCTCAGTACTTCTCTCCCATCATATTTCACCAGACGATCCACAGACTGGCAGTTTGTGGCTTGCCTCCGCTATACAGAACACCATGATGGTTTCCTCTGCTGGCGACCTACAAGATGGAATAAAGAAGCGACTATGGTGGTCAATCCTCCTTCGTGATAGATGCCTATGTTTGGGGTTGCGCCGCCGAACGCAGATTACCTTGATGCACTTCAACACCAAGACAAGCCAGCTCGAGGAAGCCGACTTTGCGGATGAAATCGCAAACTCTCACGTATATGATGAAGAGTCAAAGCAGATCCTCTTCAAGGCCTTGCAAAATCGGTGTCGACTTGCTGTTCTGGTAAGCGACATGGTGACATTCATGTTTACAACAAACGGTTCATCGTCGCCATTGCTTAAAGCTTTTCAGTCCCATCGGTGTGAGATTAAACGGATAAGAAACGAACTTCTCCAGTGGGAAAGAAGGTTTAATCCGCCGCAGACGCTTTCTCATGGCTCTTCTCTACCTTCATCTGTCAGAACGTTCATTAAAATCACTCACATGTATTACTTGTAAGTATAGGAATATTTATCTGTGATGTTCTAGACTGACCAGACCAGTGCTGCCCAATCTAACCTGGCACATTACGAGGCACTTATTATGAAAAGCCATTCGGATTTTGGCAGGCAAAGTTATATTGATCAGTTATGTGAATGCAGAGCCTATCTAAAGGATGCGGTAGATGGCATGACTGAGACTATGGAGTATTTTAGCGACTGCCACAACGTCAAAAATATTCCCCTCTGCACGTTCGTCCTTCACAGTTACCATGTCAATTTACCAGCTAACTTTGATAGGCTCGCTTTTGTTGCCACACCGTTTGTCAATGCTATTCTAGATGTGAAGCTTGCACGATCCTATGAGCAAATGGTCCTGCGAAAACAGCGCGTCGATCTCCTAGCAAACATCTATCGCCGATTGGCCCTCCTATATAGTATAACGAACCATGTCGCTATTGGGACAAACCAGATCCTTAGCCTGGCCTACAGTCTTTTGGAGGAAGTGTTACTTCACGAGGACCAGACACACGTTGCAGGCAGCCCCGATGAACCTGCTGCTCAATGTATTGCCAACTGCCTTGACAACTGGTCTGATGTTTGGCTATTCTATCCTCGAGCTTACCTCCTTATTTCTATCTCTGTGGACTATAGCCTTTCAGTAGGGAGGCTACCACATGATAGTGACATTCCTGAGTTCCTTATAAACACACCAGATTCTCCAAAAGTCAGGCTGCCGTGGATGACAAAGACAGACTTGATTCACCCATCCGATTCGACAGGAGTAGACTTCTGGGGTCCCTCCTACTGTGCGCCTGCCCAATCACTGTCCATTATTCAGCGGCTAACCGATGTGATGCCTATGGCCAACGCGAGTGCAGATGGGCTAATTGAGGGCTCGCCCAAACGTTCGATTCAACCCCAGACTCTACATGAGGCGCTCTGGCAAGGCAGCGCTATATACAGCGTGTTCAATTCCCAAACTACGCCAGTGACATTTGAAGAAGGGCTTATTGACCTTGACTCCCTGAGCCAGATGCCTCCTCCTACTACAGTGACAGTTTTTCAGGCGCCACCTAGCCAGATAATACCCTATACCCCCGACTGGCATTCTGGAATTATCCCAACAACTATAATGGGAAGCAACGTGAGCCAGGCTGGCGATTATGGGCAGGTATACGCAGAAGATGGCAACAATCCAACAAACGTGCAGACACTTGACTTTTGTATATAACAGCCCCAGATGGTCCATCTGTGCTTCACTATATGGTATATCTATATCTCGCGACCAAGCTCAAATATGTGCAGAGTCACAACAACGATAACACGGCCTACGCAGTAGGCCAAGCTTCCAAGGGGCACTAAGCTTGTGCTGCAGTGCATGCGTGATTTTGGAGAAACTAACGACACTATTGGCTAGGAACTGTTTTGTTTATTTCTTCTTGTTTTCTCGTTCCCACATTTTCCATCCCATCGCGTTTGAGTTGAGTTGAGCGAAGTTGAGCTGTTACGTACTTGCCACCACCTCACTCCGAGCCGAGGTAGACCATAATTTCCAAAGATGATTCTTCCCTTCTTCGGCCTCCTCTGACGCTCATCGCATCTTCATTTCGATAGTAATTACAATCGGGTTAAACGTACACTTCCAGACCACGAACACCTGGAACGACGGCCTGATCATCTACGGCATTTTGATTTCGGCTTTGGGGGCTCTCGCGGGTCTCGTTCCGCCTTATCCAAACTTTCTACGGGACCTGTCCGTCCTAGGCGTCTGAGGCGTTGCTTGCGGCGGCTTTTGCCTTGGTTGTGCAGGTAGACGCACCACCTCCTCCAGCAGTTTCCCGTTGGAGTTGGTTCTTGCCGGCTAACAAATCGTCCTGCCTAGGTGTGTGTGGTACTTCGTCGAAGCCGACAGTTGTCGCTTCCGGATGGAGACCGAGGTGAGCTGCTGCTCAACATACAAGGCTGGGACGGCGTTCACGTTCCCTGGCTGCCTCGGAATGGTGCGCGAGTGCATTCTTTATAAGTATTTCTTTTCATTCTTCTTCACAGGAAGGGATATGGATGTAATTATAGGGTAGCCTCCGAATGTGCGCTACCCTACACCTGTTTACTAGAAAGACGGTGCTAACAAAGTTAGGATCCTGTACGCCACTCCTGCCTTTGCCGTCTACCAGACACCCAAACACAAGCTAACACGTGCAGGGCCAAGTAACCCTCGCCGTCATCATCGCAAACACAACGATTGGTCAAGGCACGGTCACCGTTGACCAGCATTGTCCCCGGAAACAACACCTTCATCATCCGCGCAAAGCTGAACACTGTGGAAGTCTAGTCACACATTGAAGAGATTGTCAAAGCTGAGATTCTGTATCTCCGCGATGGCAATGTGATGGCGTCCGCAACAGGCGTGTCCATGGTGTATCGCGGAGAGCACCTCAAGTCGCGCCATGTGAGCGCGACAAGGTTGGTTAAGAAGCTGCTAGCCATTATGATGAACAGTGGAGTGAGCTATCTTTTGGGTGGCCTTAAGCCAGGGGAGGGGATGGCGTCCTTTATGAATAAGTTGATTGATCAGACTTTGGAGACGGTGAGGAATTTGCCGGAGAATAATGTGAATTTGTATACGGAGCAACTGTCGCAAGCGGGGAAGCTGGCACTTATCGTCTTGAGCTTCTTGGGGATTCTTCAAGGTAGCTAGGGCATTGACCTGGTCGGCTTGTTGGGGAATCACGTATTTGGGCTCCTAATATTATTACTCTCTTAATCGAATATTGCCTCTTCCATGTCCCTAGTTACGGACTACATTTTAGCCTCCAGTCCAATGTGGCTGAATAGCACATTAATTCTAGTATACCAGTAATATCTTTCGCGTTATGAGTACATTTGTATTGACTTGCTCGGTTATCCTCATCGGGTTTATTAGTAAAGATATATGAGCGTTTTTTATAGCTACTCATGATAATATCAAACAACAACTCTTAGATTCACAACGAAAAGAAAAATACATCAGGAATATTTAAATTTCTGCATCGAATGACTGGCCGATATCTGCTGTTCCAGTGCAATCAAGTCCTGTCCGTCGCTGCCGCTATCATTGTTCCATCGCATAACCACTGGCGTTGGGTATGCAGGCGCACCATCAAATAATCGCTCCTTGTATACCGATCCCTTAAGTCGAGTCTCTCTGGTCAGGGCCCCGCACTGCGTTGATGCCTCGTTGCGGAACTTCACGCGATCGTACATGACTCTGGTGGGCCTTTTGCGGACGGTCATGATTGGGCGGATGCGAGGGACGGAAGCTGTGACAATAATAACGGTGCCCTCCGTGCTGCGTTTTTGTTAGAGAGGCTTGAGAGGGGAAGCGAATTCTTACAGAAACCAGATTGACCACATGGCGTATGCATCTGGAAAGGTCAGTGAGTCCCCCGTACAGCAGCAGAAGTATGGTGTCGCGTACAGCTGACAGATGAAGAAGTCATCAGTTGAAGTTGGATTGTTCTCAGGATGGCAGCAGCAATTGCCCTGTCAGAGTCAGTAAGTGCAAGCAATAGTTCAGCTGGTGCGGATGGTTACAAGGAGCTCATGGAAAGTATTGCGCACAGAATAATCTTGGTCTTGAGGCGGAGTTGAAGGTGCATGATGACCAGGAGGCCAATGGCTACGAGAATCAAATCTGTCAAGGCATTGAGCGCTGGGAAGATGTTAGCGTCCACGATCTTATCATCCACCAGGCAAGAATTGAGATACCTCCTTGGAAAAACCCATACCGCTGCACCGGAAGCAAATCCTGACATGCAGCCAGAAACTGATAGGGGTCCCATAATCCACTAATAGGCTTGCACTGCGTAAACTATAGGATAATTGGAACGACATTTGTCACAATGTGTAGAACAACCAGCCCCCACAGGAGCTTCCGGCGCATTGGATGAACTGTCAGTACGGTTATCTGAAGAAAAATAATAAATGATATCCGACCGAGCATGAGGCCCAATACTCCGAATGGCATCGAGATCGTGGCGAATTTCATCATATTTCTAACGCGGTCTTGATCGAGCATCAGGATCGCGAGCTTTGTTCCTAGACCGCAGTGTGTCGCAGCAGTGCATAGACCGGAGGCGACGGCTTGCAGGATCTTTCGGATCGAGTCAATAAGATCCCAGATTTCTGCTAAAAACGAGGTAACAGCTGGAAACCCACATATGCCCCGATCATAAATATATCATCAAGGAATGGTTGTCGAACCACAAGTACCTGGGAGTACGTTCTGAGCGCAATAACGACCGTGCAGATCGCGAATTCAACCCAGATCAGGATATACAGTGCCGATTCAGAAACCACCTTGTCTCTCTCGAGTTCCTCCACGATGCCTATTGAAGCGCTCTGCGATTAAGGTAAAGTCATTGAGAAGATGGTCGATCACACACCGGGGAGAAGGATTAAAAAGGGCTTGCGCGGAAGGATGCGTCGCGACGTTTAAAACCCCGCGGGGTTGGAGGCTTGAAGAGAGGGAGGGACCTGGACTCGAATCCTCTGATTCCTCTCTTCTCATGGTCGACATCATCAGGTGGCGCATTATCTGACCAACGCGACGTATAGCAAAGACTTTTATTGGCTATGCAGGGGCAATTCACAAGTTCTCCACAGCTCTCCTCATTTACCTCCAATCATGACGAGTGATCTAGATCAGGAGTCAGACCGCGCCTCAGCCGGCGCCAGATGCCGACGAGGCCAAGAATCAAGACCTGTAAGGAACGTCTTTTCGACGGAGAAGTCGTATTATAAACTAGAATACGAAGCATGAAGAACTAAGGAGGTTCTGCGGTAGCAGAACCGACTATATCCAGCTGACCGTCACGTGGTAATGACCTAAGCAAGGCCAAGGCCCGTGACAAGACCCATAGGACTGGAAAATAAGCAGGGACGCCAAGAGTAGGGGACTTTTGCGGAGTAACAAACTAAGTTAAGTTAACGACCTGGAGGGAAGATTACCTAATCTTCCCTCCCACAATACGCAACTCACGGAAATCCCGGTCGACCCACCCACCTCCTCAATTCTGTAAAGAATGGCCAGCTTTGAAGCTGTTCCAACGATCAAAACCACGTGAAATCAAGAAGACTACTAATTATGACAATAAGGACATCTGGTTCTAACTATATGCAGAACACTTTGGTGGAGGGCGCTTTGATCATTCTTATGTATCCGCTCCAGATACAGCGCTTGTACTTAGGAACCCCTCGCCCATTTACCTGCTTATTTCTTAACGTAATTAAATCTCTTGCCTCTTGAACTTGTAAACCATTTTTTAGGAGTCAATTGCTGCTTATATATATATATATTTTTGCTGCTGAGCCCGAGCTTCTGCGCGGAGAGCATCCGATTCCTTAACGGTCACTGCATTGTTGTATAGAGCCATCTCGCAGCCCTTTACAAGCTTATCAAGCACTTGCTTTAAAGGAAGAGGGATGTTTAATGACTTCTAGCAAGCATCTTTTTGATTGACAAGCTTTCTTAGGTAGTTGCCGGACTGGATAAGGCGTGGCAAGCATGGAGGAGCTGTTGATATATACATATATGTGGCGCGGGGGGCGGCTGCTGTAGATCTATAGACCATGTAATTAAAACCACTCAAGCACCTGGTTGGGATTTGTTGAAGGTTCCTTGCTCAGGGGTCATCTAAGGGGAAGAAGGCAGAAGAGATCTGTAGCGGCTACACCGACGTAGCCATATGATTGATGTGGTACACGATAGATTCAACGATGGTACAGCGATTGTTCTCTCTCTCTGTGTCTTCGTGACTTCGTCGACGGTCGGAGATCCAGGGGTAACAGGATACGTGGCCGCTAACCGGCGTCACGTGTAGACCCACTTTCATATCAGGATTATAAGGTTGCATTCTAGCTGCACGAAAGCCACTTTGAATGTTTAAAAAATGGCATCTTGTATGCTGTATTGGGTGGCCGGATCACCCGGGAAATAGTTACTACCCTGAAAGGAAGCTTACGTAATTTAGTTACTCCGCAACGAACTACCTCAACGTGACGCATGAATTCCGAGTGTTGAAATCTGTCCACGGGACTAGTGGAAGTGGCGGCCAGGACGGGCTAACCCGCTTGAGACGGCCAGTGAACTCTATTTGACGGAGATTGGCTGCTTCTTCTCCTCCCGACTCAACTCCACAAGTCCAACTGACTCTCGATCGCTGACTGCCTGCCGCTGAACCCCGATCAACAGAGCCGTTGGGGATAATTGTTTCACTATCTCATGGTTCTTGACATGCTCGCCACTGTTCCGCCTGCGACAAAAGGTCGCAGATTCCACCACAAGTCGCGGTACGGCTGTGCGGCGTGTAAAAAAAGGCGAAGAAAGGTATATCAGCCGACTGGCTGCCACCTGCTGAGAAGAGAGACTTACAATCAGTAGTGCGATGAGAGAAAGCCTGTTTGCGGAAACTGTGCCCAGCGGTCTGTTGAATGCTCCTTCAAGAGCCTCGAACCCGCATCTAGGCGGATTTCCACGATCGGAAATGCCTCGCGCTTAGTGACAATGGGAGTTCCGGCGCAGGTGCCTAGTTCAGGAGCTGTCATTCCCTTTTGCCGCAACAACACGCGAGACCTGGAGCTCTATTGTCACTTCCAGATCTATACATCTGTTAGCATGGCGCACTCGGCTGCCCTGCTGCGATTATACCGCGAGGACATCCCCAACCTGTCAGCGTCATTCCCATTCGTCGGCCACGGGGTATTAAGCGTCGCATATTTCCACCTTGCCTCACTCTCGCCCCACGAGACGTCAAAGAAACTCCTTACAGAAAGCGCGTTCCACATCAACCAGGCTCTTCCAAGCTACTTAGAGACAATCAAAAACATTACCCCGGAAAATTCTTCGGCTGTCTTTAGCTTTGCTATGTTCGTGGTGCTATTTACATTCGCCAATGCCAGCGAAGAAACAACTGCCGTTCTTCATACTGCGAGGGCTCCGCCACGCACTCGCGAAACCACCATTCAATGCCTAAGCATTACTGCTGCACGAGTCGCGCGCAGTATTCAAAACATCTTCCTCATTTTTGCGCGGACCCAGCAGTGGATTTCTTCTAGCCCTGTATCCCTCGTCGCTCAACAAATCGTGGACCCAACCCTAAACGAGAGCACCATGCAATGGATGCACGTGGAGGACGAACACCTGGCGAAATTAAGTCAGCTATGGAAGGACGACTCCGTACTTCATTTGAAAGACTCGTGCGCGCTTTCCCGTGCTTTGGCGTGCCTCCGGGATACCTTCCGCATGGTCACTCAACTGACCGTTTTACCTGCGGAGAACATCGCGGAAGGTCAACCCAACACGAGCACCAACGACCTATCTAGCATCCACAAACAATTATGTGCTGGCCACCTGTATGACGCTCCTAGTGTTTTCCTTTGGTACATCCAACTTTCACCGGACTTTATCGACTTATTGGAAGAAGGGAACGCCTACGCAATGGTTGTGCTGGCACACTATGCGATTGTCCTGAACAGGGCCTGTTTCGAAAAATGGTGGATTTTTCGACTTGCTCATCGCTTTGTAGCTACGGCTGAGGTAATTCTTGGAGAGGAGAAGAGGACCTGGATTGAATGGCCGCTGATGGTGGTTGCAACATAAATTAATCAATATGAGTAGGAACTAAATACTTTGGGAAGCATCGCTTCACTTTTCACCCAGTTCAAAAGCAGTATCCGTCATCTGAGGATGGCAGGGGAAAACTTGGACTATGATAATCCAACCAGCGTTCAGCCTCGTCAAACGCTTTGAAAAATATAAGCTGAGCCTGAGCGCTGATCATGGCCTGCAGGGTTTAAGCGATTAAAGCCTTAGTGGTGGCCGATGTCTTATTGCCGGGGTTCTGGGGCCAATTACTGCTTCACAAATCTGTCTTCATGACTCTTGTATAACGTGCTCGTATCCAAGACCTCTCCTGTCGTCGATTTGATAAAGTCAACCCGCAAGTTATTCTCATCGACAAAAGTGATGGTGGCATATGCATAGTCCTTGTCGTTGAGAAACTCCAAATTTGCTGGTTTCCATAAGGTGGGAGCCAGCCTTTCAATATTCCCGGCCGTTCCAGCAACGATGTACATCGGTGCTTTGGGATTTTGCATGCCGTTTGTATCAGCTTTGTTCTTGTATTGCGGGGCGAACCGTTGAGAGTTGTGTACGTGGCCAAAAACCGCTAAATCGGCACCGGACATGTAGAGAATCTCCTCAAATGCGTCTTGACAAGGTCCGCATCGCAATCTGGTCGTATACCAAGGTCGATGGCCTGAAATAACTACTGAAGGACTGACTGACTGATCAACGCTCGCGAGGTCAGCAGCAAGAAATTGAAGTTGTTAATTATCCGATCCAAATGGGCCACCATTCAGGCTCTGTGAGCCTCCATCGGCGCTTGGAGCTCGTCACAACCCCACTAACACCAGCCTGGGATCGCAACCGCAAGGCCGAAGACGCCACCAAAGAACCATACACCGGCTCCGGCGCCGACGAGCCGGTCATCTGGTTCAAGCAGACCATCGGCCACGCCTGCGGCCCCATTGGCCTTCTGCATAGCGCGATCAATGGTCCCGCCGTCAGCTTCATCAAGCAAGGTTTCGATCTCCTGGCCATACGGAACGCCACGATTCCGCTGGGTATGGATAAACGCGCCGAGATGCTGTTAAGCAACGAGCCGTTTGAGCGTGCGCACAAGTTTATCGAGCTGGATGGTGGGCGGCATTATACGAGGTTTGTTAAGAGCCATGGGAAGCTATGGGAGCTTGAAGGGACAGGGAAGGGTCCCCTGGAGAGAGGTATTCTTGCTGATGATAAGGACGTGCTCAGCCCGCGGGCACTGGAGATGGGTCTTAGACGTATCATCGAGTTGAATGCGTATGGGGGTGGAGAGAGCCTTCTTCTTAGGTGCATTGCTTTGGCTCGCAGGTCTTAAATGATATGATTGAGTTCCTGATAAATGCCAAGTTGTGGGATCCATGTCAGGAGGGGTTTAAGTCATTTCTAGTTCCGTTTACCAACTCGTGCATATCACGTATATGATCTTTACACCGGGTGCGTAAAGACCAGCGCTCGAACCTCAACGCTAACCCTAGGACACGAGCTGGGAGGTGAATTCAAGGGTATGAACGACGTATGTACTATTAGTGAGTGTCGTCACAGATTGTTATTCAATTTCTCCATACTAACTGAGCTAGCGCTGCACAATCTAACCTCGCCCACTACGAAGCACTTATTGTAGAAAGTCATGCAGACTATGCCGGGAAAAGCTACACGAACCAATTGATTGAATGTGGAAGCTATCTCAAGGATTCAGTGGGCAGCTTGACTGAAATAATGGAGTATTTCAGTGATGTCCGGAATGTTGAAAATATCCCGCTTTGCACGTGAGTTCTTTGGCCGCCATCTCTCTTCCAAGCTTAAACTGGTAGTCTCGCTTTTGTCGCGACCCCCTTGGTCAACGCCGCCTTGCACTATCATACGAGGACATGGTTATCCGAAGACGACACGTGGATATGCTCGCTGACATTTATCGTCGATTGGCGCCCCTGTACAATGTAACAAATTACGTTGCTGTTGGAACAAACCAGATCCTTAGGCTGGTATACAGCCTTTCTCAAGAAGTGATGCTTCGTGGGAATTAGTCCCACCTTGCAGCTGCCGGTGGCTCTTTCGCTCAGATGGCAAAGAGTGCGAACGTGAACCACAACCTCAGGCTAGGTGCCGGAAACCGGCTGGCCAACTTTCCAGACCTCTGGGTCTGCTATCCCCGGGCGTATCTGCTGATCTCTAACTCCATTGACTACAGCCTCTCTGTCGGACGACTACCACACGACAACGATATCCCTGAATTTCTTCTAAATACTCCACCAGATACTCCCAAGGTCAGGCTCCCGTGGATGACAAAGACTGACCTGATCAACCCTTCCGACGCTACAGGGGCAGACTTCTGGTGTCATTCCTACTGCCCGCCCACTCGGCCACTCTCCATCATTCGACCCCAGACCGATGCAATGCCCATGCCCAATGCCATTGCAGGTGGCCCTGTTGTGGGAATGAATAAGCCTCCTCTGCAAGTCCAGACATTACCTGGAGCACTCTGGCAGGATGGAGCTGATATGAGAACGTGTACAATCACCACATTACGCCCGTGACATTTGAGCAAGGACCAATCAACCTTGACTTCTTGAACCCATATCCTCCCACGGCAGTGCCATTTTTCTAGCCTTCAACCAACCGGCAGATACCATATGACTGTCTGGGACAATCGGGTAACATTTCCACAGCTATTGTTGGAAGCGAGATAGGCCATCCAGGCGATTTTGGCCAAGTATGCATGAGAGACGACGAGAACCAAGCATCTAACATGTGGGTACTGGACTACTATAATGAAACGGCCGGAAGCGGCCTATCTATGCTCTATTCCCTGACGTATCCACACCCCACCGACGAGTCCAATGACGAGCAGACCGACAGCAACGACGGTTCGGTTTATGGAGTAGGCCAAGCTCCTGACATGGCCTAGCCGTCCCTGATCCGAGATGCCGCGGGATCTCAAATCCCCCATGGATCATGGGGGAGTGTGATGTGATTGCCCCCAAGCTCGAGCTAGTGGATGACTTTCGGGAGTTACGCGTCTGCCGATTGGTTTGTGCATCTGATATTTTGTTGAGATTTACCACCCTTTCGGCTCCTGCGAGGCCCCTGCTGCGAGGCCATGCCCTGTCTGGGGCTTTCTTGGAAAGGGCAAGGGGGTCGAGCGCAGCGCCATTGTGGGGAGAATGTATTCTATCTAACCGTGTCTGGCTAAGCTGCATTGCATTCGTTCATATTGGACAAAATTAAGATCGTTCGTTTTTGCTAACGTTGCGCCGGTTCTTCCCCGCATGTTCTCGTCTTTCACTGCCCCTAGCCTTCTTCTTTTCTCCGTTCTCCGTCTTGATCCCCGCGGTTCGGCCCCGAATTATATGCCGTGATCGCCCAGGTGTAACTGAGCCTAGAACAGATTCCATGCGCCTGCCTTTAATTGTCCATACAAACATAACACATGACGTAGCTTCTCAAAAGCAACTCATGCACTAATAACGCCCTCCTCCACCATACCAACCGTAACCCCGCCCAAGACTCCATCTGAATACTCCGACGCCGAGCTCCCCAGACTCAGGAACGCAAGACTCCCACTCTCATCCAGTAGAGGCCCATCCCTGAGTGTGTACATCCCGCACGCGTAATCCTGATGCATGAACGATAATTGTGAAGATGGAAGTTGCGTCGGGTACGCGTACTGCTTCAGCATGGGGTTGTAGCTTGGGATGACGAGGGCTTCGAGTATGGTAGTGTCCGTACTTGTCAAAACAGCCGGTCCTTGCTGTGAAGGAAGTGCCTGCAGTAGTGGCGGCGGCGGTGGGTGCCGGTTCTGATATTGAGGTTGAGGCTGGTGTTCCGGCTCGAGCAGCGTATACAGATTCGCGAGATTCGCAACCTGCCCCGTCCCCAAAACAAGATTCGGAGCAGAGAAGTGAGCAGTAGGTCCGGAACCGAAACTAGCACTCGTTGGCGAAGCCCTCAAATCCGACGCGAGGATCGACGACGCGGGTATGGATGCACAGACAGACACAGACCCAAGCCCAGGCCCAGGTCCAGGTCCAGGGCCAAGAGAAGAAGTATCTAGTCCCGTGGGATCAACATCGCCGCTACCGCCACCAAGCAACTCATGAATCTCTGTGTACGCGGGGAAATACCCACGACTAAACCCGTAGTCCAGCGCGAGCGTTAACTGGAGGTAGAGCTTCGGATAGTTCGCAAAAAGCTCTGACCAGCTGGCTGGCGCGAGGTTCGGACTCGTACGCCCGCATCTCTTGCCATTCGTCCCGGATTCTGCGCCAGCGCTGCCTTGTCCCTGCGCACCATTACCCTCATCCTCCCCACGAACGCGAACCCCAAACCCAACGCCCGCCCTCGGGAGCAGATAATCCGCAACCTGCAGTGTCTGCTGTATGAACCCTGCAACGGTATCCGTCCCGTCGTAGCGGTGCTGGTAGACCTGCATGAGGTTGGCGTAGTAGCGGAAGCGGCGCTTGCGGGTTGCGGATTGGGATTTTGTCGACGAGAGTTTTACGTCGAGGGCGGACAGGAGGAGGGGGTGGGCTGTTAGGAGGATTCTAAATTGGAAAAAGGAAACAAGGGTTAGTATTAGGTTTTGGTCGGAGGTGGCTGGGGAGGGGGGCGGGGGGAAGTGGAATTGGGAATAAGGGGAAGAAAGCGGTGTGCCTTACGTGCTAATAGGCAAATGGTGCGCGACGCCCTGCCCGAGGAAGCGCTTGATTGTATCTGTGATACAGCCCGTCGCGTCTTCGAGGTCATCTTGGATACGTTCGTGGTCTGCTTCTGCTTCCTCGGCTGCCGCTGGGGAGGTTTCGGTGGGTTTATCGGTCGAGGAGGGGGTATTTAATTGGAGGGTTAGGACTTTGAAGTTGCAAAGGGCGAGGCGGGCGGCGCTGGGCTTGTCAGTCTTAATGCTAGAGACGGGCAGGTGAGTACTCACTGGTAATAGAAGAAGGTCAATCCAAAGTATAGACTGACAGACTCGTGCGTCATGTGGGAGTTCACGACTGCCCCCAGCGCGGCCTTTGCGTTTGTCGACCATTTCAGGAGAGCCGCTTTGCAGCTTGCGACTTGTTTCTTGACACTTGTTGCCGACTGCGCTTGTGTCTGTGCCAAACCTTGACCTTGAGTCTGGCTCTCAGGCTGACTCTGCCTCTTCCCAAACGCAGCACCCCCCATGAAACCCAATCCCACGCCCGTCCCAACTCCCGAATTCACAAGCACAAGGATATCCGAAAAAACAAGCGCAAGCTCACACTGAATTCTTAGCACCCTGGCTAGCAACCTCTTTGTTTGAGCATCATAAACCTCCGAGCACGAGATTTCATCCTCGAGGTCCCGCTCGCCCAGGGGTGTGAGGCAGCTCTCCCCCGTCAGACCCTTTGTCTGAGGTGTGATCTGTGGGTGGCGGCGGAGACCGAGTGGGATGATGCGATCGCGGAGTAAGATTGACCACCAGATTCGGCGCTTGATGTTTTCTTGTTTTGGGGTTGCGCTTGGATTTGACGCTGAGGAGGGGTGGAGCGCGTTGTAGACGATGGCGTTTTGAATTGCAATGCCGAGCCATAGTGACCCGGCGTGGAGGTCGGAAGAGGAGGATTGGTGGGTTAGTAGCAGGGAGCCTTGGATTATGGAGAGGATGGATTTTTCGCAGTTTAGGTCGTAGAGGAGCTGGTTTTGTTAGCATTGCCAACCTGTTATGGTCGATGGGGACGTACCTTTGCGCGTGTATAGAGGACATTCCGCGCTGTTCGAATGTCTATAAACCCGGCGGACTTGATTGCTTTGGATGAGACAAACTGTCCTCATATCAGCATATAACTTTTCTTGATAGAAATGAAAATCACGGAATAAAGCAACATACCGCTGATGCCGCAAAAAGCATAGCCTGAAACGTAAACAAGGTCACCCCAGTTTGCTCGACCCCAGACTGATGGTAATACATCTGCCAAAACTCTGCCTCGTTGATAATCGGCAAACAAGGATGAACATAGAGAAAATACTTCCGCACAAACTCATCAAGTGTCCCGCCCGAAGGCACACGGAAGCAACCCTTTAGATTGAGATATTGAATATCCTCCTGCGGAATCTCGGAGAAACCGGGGAGTTTGAGGAATAGGTGGAATGAGTAAAAGACGTCGGAATCTGCGCCAAACTGTGTTGCTGTAGATGAGGCGCAGCCTGGTAGTGGCGGCGTATTCCAGGCCTCGGCGGCGTCGCTTCCGTTCCAGGTCTGTGAGATTAGAGGACTTCGTGATGATGCTCTGGGGGATTGGAAGACAGATGATTTGAGGATGCTTGGTGGCGAGGGGTAGGGCTGGCGATGGGGGCAGCCGGGTTTTTTGGTGCGGAGGTTTCTGCTTCGCTGTTAGGTCGATCTCGCCTACCTTGAAGCGCTTGCTGGAGGATGAAGAGGGATTTGGACTCACTGTGACGCAGAATGCACAACGCACTCTTGCTGGTCGAGCTCGCAGTTTGTGCATGGGACGCCGTGGCTCGAGGCATCACAGCGCACCTTCCTATCGCGACACCAGGTACAGGCAATCCGTGATCGTTTTCTCGGAGGTTTGTTCAGTTTCTCGATCTTTGGGCTCTTATTCCCAGGACTCCTCTGGAAACCAAGTGAGGCACTCAAGCCCGATGCGTTTGGTGAGGGCTCAATCAGGAGCGGTCCCTTTTCGTTCGAATCCATTCTGACTGTTCAGTGTCTGGGACCTCTCAACTCAGCTTGTGTGGATGTGTTTAGAGCCACAATCAGCTGGACGAAACGGATCATCAAGGCAGACCAGATTGATAAACCAGAGAGTCCTCGTCTCCCGTTAACAGAGCACAAACTCAGTGGAAACTTCTTAGTCTTAGTACCGCCAAACTGCCATGGGCTTCTCCACAATACTCCGCATTCTTTCGGCTCTGACAGCTGCATATCAAGGATGTAAAAGCCGCTGACGGGGTTCTAGGTTCGGGATAGTACGCACACGTGGAGATACTATTCTTGTTAGACCGAACTGCTTTCTCTTTCAGGGATGTCCATGTCAACTCGCATTGCATACCTATAAGGCACTGTGGAGCATGCATCAGCAACTAACGACAACGCCAGTCCGCCGTTGTTGTTATCACTGTCAGCTCCCGGCCCGAACTGCGCATAACGGCCACAATTACAGACCAGTCACCGTCGCCCTCTAGGGCAGGACCGTTGGCACTCCACTCGGGCCGGGAGTTAGCGCGTCGTATGTGGCTTGTAAAACACTAGCCCATCTGCACGAGGAGACCAGGGTTTTAGTGGGGCTAGCGTCCGATTCAAGTCGTAAACAGGCGACGCCGAAAGGCCACCCCAACCCCCTGCAGCCCCAGTTCGGGCCGAGAGCGAAATGACAAGAGTTGCCCCTAGCTCTAAAGCATGATGATCGACAGGCTTTCTACTTGCCCCTCACACTACCATGAGCATCGATAGCTTCTGCTTAGGTAGGGTCCTCCCCGCCTTTTGTAGACTAGGGCGAAAGTGGCATTGCCTGTGAGGTTCAAGCTGCATTTGGGATTTGAGATCAATCCAAGCTTGATTACTAGTAGGTACCCCTTGAGGATTATTTCCGTTCTGGGACTAAATACAATTCAGTTATTACGGAGCACGACCGACTGGTCCATTCGCCACTCCTCTTTCCCCGCATCACATCACGTCGACTTGCAAACAACCTCGCCTCATCACATGCACCAAAACACTGACTCAGTCCCCCTCACCTACATTGCAGTCGACTCGATCAGAGCGCAAGAGCAACCCCAAAAATTCCCAACGCAACAAGCACACTACTGCTGACTGCCTTGCGCTCAAACGCCGCCATCGCACCCGAATCATCCTTATCCTGCACAGCCTCATTCAAATCCCACGCCTCGCCACCAGACCCATGCTCATCATCATCATCATCCCCGGTACTCGCCTCAATACTCCCATTAGTCGCAACAGCTGCAGAGGGATTGTACGTAATACTCCGATCCGCAATTTGCGTCGCAAACAGTCCAAAGTAGTTCTTGACACTGGTGGGCAGTTCCTCGTACCACTGCGGTGGACCGTCGCTGGCGACTTGGGCCTGGAGTGCGCTGCGCGAGGCCGGGTTCACGAGGCCGCGCAGGACGGACGTGGGGATTGCAGCGAGCACGTCCTTGGCGATTCCTGGGGGTGGAGTTGGCAGCGCGCTTTGTAGGCTGCTGAAGCGTTTGGGGAGTTGCCAGTTGGGTGGAAGGGTTGGGAGGAGGGCGGCGAGTTGGGAGCTTTATCTTTGTGAGTATGTCTTTTTTTTATATATTCTAGATGGGCAGTGACACTCAAGGTGGCGGGGGGGCACTTACAGCTGCGAGGGCAAGTTCCCAATGTCAATAGTCGTAGTCGGAGCGTCATCCTGCGCAAAGGCCGCAGTCGCGAGGCAGAAGACAGAGATGATGGAGAAACGCATGTTGGCTTGGATAGATTGACAATGAGCGAGCAGCAGCAGTAATTTTCTTCAAGTGAAGTTCACCTCGATGTGAGGAGACAGAGCAGAATAGCAGAGCTTGTTCTCCACACAAAGAGATAAAGGCTCGGTCAGGTCAGAAGAAAGGAGGGCGCAGAGGGGAAGGGAGGTAGACATACTCTAACAACCCAACGGGGCCTGCCAAGGGCACATGCAATATAAGAGCGGCGACTGTGACTGTGACTGTGAAATTGACTGATTGACGAGCCCCTTTTCCTACCTCATAGATGTGCAAGGGGAATACTCGGAAGAACGTGCCAGAAAGCAGGAAAATAGTGCCGAAGGGATTGGATATAGGGGTCGCCTCTCCGCGGTCCGCTTGGCCCTCTACGGCGGCGAGAGAAAAATCAGGGCAGTAAACACAGACTAGGAGGGATTATACGCTTTGTCGATCGCGAGGCTTGCCGAAATTGTTATGATGGTTCCGGCCGGGGGGCCACGGACGACGGGGTGGTTCCCCCCTCATGACGCCAGAGGATGCAGGCGTGATGCCACGGGACGCAACCTGATGAGAATGCGTCTGGAGTATTTGGATTTTACGTACTCGTCTGTTGGTAGGAATATCCCTCACAGAGCACACCAAGCCCTGCGTAGAACGTGTGAGCATGGTCCAGACAGTCTGTCCTATACCGCCCGTAGGATACTGTATGCTAAGCTCTTCTTGTGCTCCATTTACGTACAATTTTTTACCCGTCCCTATGACTGGCTAACAATATGATTTGGGATAAGCATTTGCTCAACGAGCCCCAACATTCAAGCCGAGCCTTCCACCTCCCTTGCCTTTTGTCAAGCAAGAAGGATTGAGTGGCAAACTAGCCAGGAGCAAATTCAATCCTCCTGCTAGCCGGCTGACCGAACTAGACATCATTTCCCAAGTCCAATCGCAGAGTCTCGACCCTGCAGCCTCCAAGCCCCGCACTACCCCTTCTCAGTGGTTGCCATGTCCTTCTCCTGAATTTTCTTGATTATGACCGTCGACCCGCGGGCAGTTGGCCGAAGCAATCAGCCAGAATCATGTAATCCTCTCATCACATGGAGCTATGGGCAGGGGGGAAGACGAAGATTGCGCCGTCTTGGCCTGATCTCCTCCTCAATGTGCAGTGGATGCCACCAGCGGAGAACAACAGAGCCATAGATATAAAAGCTCCCCAAGTGTACACCCCAACCTTTTTCACCATCAGCAACCTCAGAATCCCAAGAGTTCACCGGTGTTCCACAGCTTCTCTCTCATTTAAGCTCACGCTACCCCATCAATTCAAAACACTCGCTCAAACTCCCTGTGCATTCAAGGCCAGCTCTTCACTTCAAACCTTCAGAATGAAGTTCTTCCAAGTCCTTCTCCTCCTTGCCCTCCCCTTCCTGGCCTTCGCCATTCCCGCCCCCGAGGCAATCGACGAATTCAAGAACGCCCTCGTCGAGCGCCAGAACGGCACCGGCGGTGACCTCTTTGGTGGTCTTGGTGGCCTTGGTGGTCTTCTCGGCGATCTTATCAACTCTATTGGGCCTCTTCTTGACCTGCTTAACCCTACTACCTTCAAGCAACTCCAATCGGTCCTTAATGGCGCTGCTAAGCTGCTGACTGACAAGAACGTTGGAAACATCGAGAAGGTCGTTGGCAACGCCGCCAAGCTTCTGACTGATGACTTTGTGGATAGCATTAGTGGCTTGATTGATGCTGTTGCTCCGGTATTTTTATTTGCCTTTTTTCTTGAATGTAGTATTCTGACTAATTCTCCTCTGCAGCTCATCAACGCCGTTGTCCAGCTTATCTCTGGTGTCCTCGGCGCCATCTTTGGCTAAGCTAGCCAACAGGCGGGAATCAGTTGTTGAGCTCTAAGCTTTCCTTTCGACAATAAACGACTATCTTGCATAGTCAGGCTCTACGGCTGGTTCCTTTTTTAACAAGTATACGATCTCGTGTGCGAACGACTACCTGTGGCAGGAAGAAAGGGAGGACGTTATGCGGTAATGTGGTTCGATGCGGCTGGGGTGTACGTGTCCTTCAGAAGTGAATGAATGGTGAGAATTGTTGAGTGTATATAGTCGCAGTGCTTGGAGGTCATTTAAGGCGGCTTATGTAGCCTTTTGTTAATATTAATATGCTTCCCTTGCGATCTCTGGTTGCCATGATTCTTTTAACCTTGAGCATTTGGTTCTATTCTTGTTGCTAGAAATAATAACTCTTTTCTCGTTTTTGACTCCGGGACAGATCTCCGAGTTCCATCTGTGCAGTGCAAATCTAGATAGACATGTCAGTGAAATTCCTGTAATCCACACCCCCCGCCTGACTCGGACCCGCGGCCAGCGGCCAGCGACCAGCTTTGGCTGACCCTAAGCTTGGGATCCAAGAAATCCGCAGAAAAAAAAATTCCTCGCAATCGTGAGTTAACAGTCGGCAGTCCAGCTCCAGAGCTGCAAGAAAGCCAGCTGCAGCTCCCCGCGAAATGTGGCCGCGCGACTTGCGCGCCTTTCATGTATACTGGCCCGACATGATAAAGAACAAGCTGCAGGTAACCGCGGACGCGGAGCTCGTCCTCAAGGAGATTTTCCACCCTGCCAAGAGCGTCCCGCTGTGGCTGCGGCCTGCTGTTCTCGTTGCGATGCCCTTTATCCGACGGCTGACGATTGAGCAGCTTCCGCTGTCTGTGCGTGAGCAGTTTCATCTCAAGTCGACCAAGGGTTCGCGCGCGCTCTCAGGATTGTTTGTTAGTGGGATGGCGTGTGTTTATCCGTTTACGCCGCTGTTCGTTCGGCAGTTGCCCAAGACGTATTCGATTCGGTTGTTTAGGAAGCAGATTAAGAAGAGGGTGGGTGAGGGGCAGTTGTTGAAGCCTTGAGGATCCGTCGTTTGAAGGCTTTTTTTTTTCAATGTTGGTTTGTTTATGAGTGATGTGATGTACTCGAATTATGCATGTATTCTCCAGACAGATTTCAAGAATGAGTTTTGTACAATTTGTTCAACAGTACGCTGCGAATAAGATATCGAGAATACCATTGAAGTTGCAGGAATAGTCAGCAGTGCTGTACGCAGCGCTCAACAAGCGTAGCACAACCGGGTAAATGCCTCGAGCATACACAAGATTGACCCCATAACGATAAATCTCGGACCTGATTAGCAAGATCCCTGCTTGGACTAGCACAGACGTGGCACAAGCCAGCAAAAGTCAAGTCGGACACACCAGGATTCGAGTTTTCCTCCTTTTCTTCCCTCGCTCTCGATGAATCCCCTATTTCCCATGGAGACAGACTATTTCCCCCTAAGTCCCGTCGACTAATGTGGAGTTAGGCCCCAGCATCACCCGTCGTCCCGAATCCCTACCGCGGACTGTTAGGGTTGAGATGACCCTTCCCTCACCCTTGGCTCGTGTGAAGGTGCCCTAGTCTATTAACACCCACTGCGATTACTCGCAATCCATGGGCGATGAATACTTTCTTACTTTATTTCCCTCCCCCCGCCCCAACCACCCCACTTCGAGTTGAGCCGATCGAGTTGGGCGAACTGAGCTGAGTTGCTGCGTGCGTACTTAACACTCACCTCACTCTCCTCCATCACATCCCCCTATCACTCCCTCCTCTCAATACCAAACATCCAAAGGGGAAAACCGCACTGCAAAAATGCTCCTAACCTTCCTCGGCTTCCTAACGCGCATCGGCGTCTTCATCTCGTCGATAATAACAATCAGCCTCAACGCGCGCTTCTACACAAACAACACCCGGAGCGACAACCTGATCATCTACATCATCGCAATATCGTCGTTCAGCGCTGTCGCGTGCCTCGTCCCACCGTATCCGAATTTCCTCTGGGATCTGTTTTGGGCGCTCGGTGCGCTCCTTGCGGCGGTTTTTGCGTTGGTTGTGCAGGTTTGTCTCTCCATTGCTTTTTTTTTCTTCAAACTTAGGAGGAGAGTTTTGAGTTTGCTTGAGGAAGTTGCAGTGAAAAGTCAAGTATTGATCAGTTTGGTGTAGTTTGTTGAATCCGACTGCTATGGGTTCCGCCCCGATAACGATGTGAACTGCTCGACCTACAAGGCCGGGACGGCGTTTACGTTTCTCGCTGCGTTGGCGTGGTTTGCAAGTGGGTTTTTCGTGAGTTGCCTTGATACTTGGCCGTTTTCTATCCGATCAGGTACTGATATTTCTTAGGGCGGCCTCCGCATTCTCGGTGTCCTGTTTAATATTGGGCAATATGCTTCTCGTCCGTATGTATCCCCTTGTTAGAAGACCCTGGGAGTGAGTAAGAATAGCTAATTTGTATAGGCTCTACATCCAAGGTGCAGAAGACGAGAAGGAAGCTCAAGGCAACAGTGGCGAGAAGCAGGAACCGAAAAGGAAGAAGAAGATCAAGTATGCCCTCCCCCCGGGGCCTCTTATATAACCAGCTCATATTGATCTCTGCCAGGGGATTCGGAAACTCACATATCGCACGATACTTTGTTTGTTATGGACTCCTAGGCATCGTGCTCATCGCCGCGGGTCTTCCACTTCTGTGAGTACTAACCCACCTCGATACTTCTCCCTCTCTGTAAAAAGAGAATGGAACCCACTAATAGCGTCCAGCCTCCTCTACGCCGCCCCCGCCTTCGCCGTGTACCTCCTTGACCGCATCCCCATCCCAGACCTCTACGTCAGCCTCCTCAATCCCACAAACGACAGCATCCAATTCTCCGTCCTCAGCGATATCCGCGTCCCCGATGCCGTAACAGTAAACTTTGACTCAATGCAAGCGCAATTCTTCCGCCCCGAGACGCGGGACAACCCGATCCCAATTGCAACAGTTGATCTGCCGAAACTAAAATTTTCTGCAAATGAAAAGGTTACGCTGGTCAATCAGACGATGAAATTGGGGGATATTGAGCAGTTTGCGTTGCTTGTTGAGGATGTAGCATATAATCCAAGATTCAGTGTGGCGGGGCAGGCCAAGACCAAGGTGGGCGTTGCTGGGTTGAGTACCACCATGGATTTGATGAAGGTTGTTACTTTGCCGGGTATGTTTTTTCTTTCTGTTTCTTTTGTAGGGTTGTCATTGGAGTTGGGGTCTGTGTATCGGGAGTGGAATGTGGTGCTAATGCGATGCAGGCTTCGACAACTTCCCCAACCTCTGGATCAACGAGCTCGGCGTCATGCCACCAGACGAGCAAGGAAATAACGTCTACGGAGAAGTGGTCGTCTTCAATCCCGCCCCTGCCACCGTAACCCTAGTACACCACCCTCCCTCCCTCCCACAATCCCAACCCCAGGACCTACCTACTAACCAGCTGACAGGGCGAAGTAACCCTCGCCGTCGTAATCGCAAACATAACCATCGGCCAAGCAACGGTGGCAGTGGACAACATCGTTCCGGGAAACAACACCTTTGTCGTGCGCGCAAGGCTCAACACGGCCGATGTTCAATCCAACATTGACGCCATTATTATGTCTGAAATCCCGTACCTCCGCGAGGGGAACGTCATGGCCTCTGCACGTGGTGTATCCGTCATCTACCGCGGTGAGCACCTGGAGTACTGGGAGAAAGCCTTTCAATCTATCCACGTTAGTGCGACGCGGCCCGTGAAGGAGCTTTTGGGCATGGTTGTCAATAGTGGGGTTATTTTTCTATTGGGCGGTATTGAGCCTGGGGAGGGGTTGAAGGAGTTTGTGTATAACCTTGTTGATCAGATTCTTGAGACTGTGAGGGCCTTGCCTGAGGATGGAGTGGAGGGATATACGGAGCATATGTCGGCGTTGGCGAAGTTGGTGCTTAGTTTGTTGACATTTTTGGGGCTTTTATAGGCTGTGGATGTAGGGTAGGTTGGGGTAGGGGAAGTATTAACTATTACTAGTAGCGTTAATAAACTAATAGCAAAATCTGTACTACGGACTTGCAGTACTTTGTGCATCTCTGCTAACTTGATCTCTCGAGGCCATTCAACTGTCAGCATATTTGTTGCATTAGCGATATTATACATCCAAGTCTCGGTAGTAGGAGCTTTACCAAAATGTTCAAAATCCAAAAAGCACCAGATTTCATCTGCAGATCATGGTTTAGTCCTGCAGCCTGGAAGTATCCATAGGTTGAAGATAGATATATATTTTCGCACCTGTCATAGCATTCCAATATAATAGCTCACACGCCTGGATAACCATAGCTTGAAATGAGTGGTAGTTACAACGAGATAAATGTAGTCTGGCACTTTCTTATAGAGCAAACCAGGCAGGCAGGCCTCTCTTTGATGGTACCTATTAACTAGCGGTCATTAGTGAGCAGAAATGCCCACATCCTATAGAGCAAATATCTGTCCTTAGCTCAACCAAGCCTCGCCTCGTCCACTACAGCACGGCCTTGATAGTACATCAAACAAAGTTTTATTTTCATTTTATTTTAATTTTTTTAAAAAAAAAGAAAAAAAAAAGAAAACAGGAACAGACTAATTAATAAAAAGCACTAAATGTTACGGAATCAATGTGAAGGATAACATCAAGAGCCATGACTGGAGCGGAAAAAACATACTGTCCACGGAGTAGTTCGAAGTTAAGTGAGGAGTGAAGCAGTTGGCGTTGGCCAACTTTTATCTCACCGCCTCCCCACTCCCTTCCCCGCTTGTGATCGCCCACATCATCACCTACATTAACGACAAGTAACCCTGCATGGGAGATTGATTGAGCGAAACCAGGACATTCAGAAAGATGAATGCTCTTCCATCGCCTGTACCGCAAAATAGCTCCCTAACGACGGCTCCATAAATCGGCAATGAGACCGAGGAAGATCTAGCGAATCCGCTTTAGACCTGGCCCTCACCCGCGGGTGACCCTCTGGACCCTCCACCCAACCCGTCCCGCGGGTGGGTAAGCGACCGAGTTATCGACCCTGAGGGTCGTTCACCTAGAGATCCAACCCTCAGGAGGGTCACCCGCGGGTGAACCTCAGGGTCCCCAAACAAGACAAACAGGTAGAAAACGTGACTTGCTTGCGATGCATAAATTATGTAGATTTAGAGAGGATTTCTATGTATTCATTTATAACTTTCAATACGGCAGTAGAGTAAAGGATTAAGACTCAAGAGGTGAAATCATAAGAAATTACATTCTTTATCATACGAATGACAACATAGGATGTAGAGAATCAAACAGTATAGTTATTATTGAGATCCAAGTACATAGCCCTCAAGTAGCTTCGAGCGCTTGCGCTTTCTACTAGATACACGCTGCTGTGTGTCAGGCAAAGGAGGGTTTATGTTGTCGTCGTCATCATGCTCATCATGATCCATAGCCTCTCTATCTTCAAGGTCAAGTGTTGTCGTACGAGACCGTTGAAGGGACTGTGCGTTCGGGGGCTGTATACCCTCCGCCTCATACTCCATATCCTCTGTCTCTTCCTCGGTATCACTAATCGGATCAAACGATTCGTGCCGTGTTTCATTAGCCTCTGTCATGGCTGTGATCTCTTGGTGTGAGAGATACTCCTGTAGTATAAGCCGTTTCTGCTCTTGGAGGTCAAATCTTGTCGTACACATCCATAGCATAATATCCCGGATAGTCTTTGGCTTTAAAGACCCTCGTCGATAATGGCAGATGTCCCGAGCGGAGTTAAAGAGACGCTCCACTCCTGCCCCAGTCGCTGGGGTCGACATAACATCCCGGGCAAGACTTGCAAGTACAGGAAACTCGTGTTCATGGTCTTTCCAAAAGACCCGAGGGGAGCCTCGTACGGTCGCTAAAAGAAAGAGTTAGTGTCATTTAGTAAGAAGAGAAGAGAGCACGTACGACTTTCAAGGTACCTCGTAAGCTCGTTCTGCTGCGGAGGCAGTGACGCATGCGAGTTTTCAAATAGTAGATCAGCGTCAGTCATTGTCGTCATTGACAATATTGCGTCTGATTGTAGCCTTTCTTCCGGACGTTTTTCCTCGTACGAGGTAAAGAAAGACTCAAAACTTTCATGATAGATCCTTTATAGTCCTTCTCTGGATTATCAGACTCCCAGTCCTTAGTTAAGAAGAACTGGAGCTTGTTTGCTGGCGCTAGGATCGTACCAATTGCGTAGAGGTTGCCTTCAATACTATCTGTCATAGCGTAGTACTTTGATAGCTTCTCTTGCGCAGCCTCAAGCGAGGAAAGCATTAACTGCTTCCAAGGTACCTTCTTCTGTTGGAATCGACGGATTGAATTTTCAAGATAATCAAAAAGCCTATTATAGAAACTAAAGACTAAGTGAATACTTATGTCTTTAGTCGTACAAACGACTGTTGTGTATCTGAAGAAGGGCTGCAGGATGAATAGTAGATAGTCGATTTGTCGCCACTCCTCGGTGTTTAGTGCAAAATGAGGCTGATCATACTGCGAGCAGAATGTGTCAAAAGTCGCTTGGAGTCTCTTGGCCCGGCGAAGCATAAGATATGTTGAATTCCATCGCGTTCGTACGTCCTGGATAGACACGAGCTTTAGCTCGTCGGGTTGAAGATTATAGAAAGCAGCGCGGCGTTGAGGGCTTGCGTTGATATAGACAGCAAGACTACGAACCTTAGATACATAGATATAAGTATAATCATCGTATAAATAGAAAGTAAGAGAACTAACCTTGTTTAGTGTGTCAGCAATCTCTCGCTTCTGCTGTCGAGCACGTAGAGCTCGTACGCGATCCTCTTTCCACTCGAGCTCCGCGGTGTCGTTCTTTGGTGAAGCCTTCATCTTCCCAAGCAGATCATTCAGACTGAGCTGAATCACATGTGCAATACAAGGGACTTGGATAATTAAGGACTTGGTGTTAAGCTTTAGAGCCTGTATTGTATCGTTGACGACAGCTATAAGTGTAGTGTTATTAGACGCATTGTCTGTTGTAACCGCAAGCACTCGATCGAGGATTTGATGCTGTTGCAGAGTTCGTACGACAACCTCACTAAGGTTGGCCCCTGAATTTGTACCAGAAAGTGGTTCAAAACCAAGAAGGACTTCGCGATAGTCCCAGTTCTGATCGAGGAAATAGGCTGTTATTGCCATAAATGCTTGTTGGAATGGTGATGTCCAACAGTCAAGTGCTAGAGATAGCTTTGCGCCTAGTGGTAGGCTTCGGAGAGCAGTTGTTTGGTTTTCGGTGACAAATTCACGAAGCCTCGTACGGATTACCTTCCTAGAAGGAATAGTCGGTGTTGTTGGGGCTAGTCGTGCGTACGAAATAAGGTCATGGAACTCTTGATGCTCGAGGAATAGGAAAGGTAAATGCGACACTGTAACTAGATTTAGAAGCTTCTGTTCCCAAGTACTCTGCGTGAATACTTGGGCAGGCGCCCTCTGACCCTAGTAGATTATCTATTAGTTAGTTTCAAGTAGAGAGATGATCTTAGTCGTACATACAGCTTGTACGAGTAGTTTTTGGATGCTTGGCTTGCCTGTCCCTCGCTGACGTTGTGGCCCTTTAAGGTGTTTATTCATCGATGAGGTACCAGAATGTGCTGACGCTGGATGTTCAAGAACTGTACGGCATCGCTTGCACGTCACGCCTGGCTTTCCATCTTTCGTATTGGCCACTTGATCGAAGCCTTCCCAGCAGGTTGCGTGATGCCTTCCATCCCAATTAATTCGCCTTTTCCTCCCATAGTCAGTTTGAAGCCACCACTCCACGAATTCCTTACTCATATTCGCTTCGTACGATAGATATTCGTTAATCCGGTCAGGTTTAATCCGCCGAAGGTTTTCTGGTGCTGGAGGTGCTAGCGGTCGAGGAGCAGAGGAATTGTCAAGTGTTGTATTAAATGAAGGTTGACTGGATGGAAATGGACTTGAGAAAAGAGTGTCGTCCGGGACAAGGTATGAGAGATCTTCTAGTCTAACCCCCTCGGCTGTTGAGGAGGGATATCTATCCGAGAGTTGAGACATACTTCATAGGTAGTTTGTAGGGGCTCTGAAGAAGATGACTTACAGAAAGTAAATAGAAAAAAGCTATCGTCCGGGGAAATTCAGTTTACCCTGGTCGCGAGAGGACGCGAAGTTGATAGATCATCTTCTACCCTATCGGGCTAAGGTTATCTTGTCCGATTGGCTAGTATAGAGGTGTCAGATAAGCCCTATCGATCCTGCTTAAGGTCCGAACGGTCTTAAGGTATTCTTATATCGAAGAGAGAAGACTGCTGCTTAACGAACTAAGAAGGTAAACTGAGTTCCGAAAGGTAGGGTAGCTTAGATTCCGAAGATAACAGACAGTAGCTAAAACTAATTACATACAATAACGAGTGTCCTTAAATACTAAGTTCCATCATATCCTAGCTATGCTCGGTTCATAGCCTGCCTATGATCCGATCGTATCACGGATATGTTCCCGTCGTAGTCAGTCTATGCTCTCCATAGCCTGCCTATGACCGTAACCCTAATCTGGCTTAGCATCATAGCTTGACTATGATCGGTCCCGGCGCATCGTTCCTCCGTAGTCGTCACGGCGCTAGGCTGCGGCACGACGGATCCATTAGCTGACAATGCCCGCGTTCTCTGACAAGAGGGTATATGCGGGTAAAGAGGGTCACCCTGAGGGTCGGTGAGGCTCACCCGCATCAACCCTCGAGTCATGTTGTCTTTTTTTTTCTAATGGAAAACGTTAAAGTCCAACAATCTAGAATTTCAACCTTCTTTCGTACAAGATCTAGAGCAATTAGAGGTAAGCTGAATTAGCAGAGAATCAAACAAGACTCTAATTAGTTAATTGCCTAAGACAACTTTATATTTAATGCTTGTTTGGCATTAAAAATAAAGATGCATTTCTTATCGTACAAGTGCACCACTATCAGTTTGCTTCAGAAATATATTTTGACTACTACACCATGAGTATTTCACAATATCTATTAAAACTAATCTTCAACAAGATATTTTCAGTCGATACTAAGAAACCTAAGGTGACGATGTACGAAGTATTGATTTACAATTCAATTTCTTTATATCTCGAAAGTCTTCATATTTAAAGACAAGAAGAATCTAGAGGTATACCAGAACAGCTGTAAATACCAGTATTTTAAGAAGCTGAATCATCAAATTTATACGTCCGAAATAGGAAAGGCGCGGAGAAATTATGCATTTGAGGGTCGATGAGGGTCAATGCGGGTGACCGTCAAGGGACCCTTAGAGGGTCAGGGTCAAGGTCAGGGTCGGTGAGGTTGGACCCTGACCCTCTGAGGTGCGGGTGGAGGTTCCTGATCTTGGACCCGCGGGGCGGGTGAGTGCCAGGTCTAAATGACAATGATATTGAACGCGGAGAACTAAGAAGTAAACTAAGTACATGTGCGAGAATGAGCGTCCTTATATCCTCCTGGTGGCTACCGGTAGCTGGCAGTAGCCTAGCTACTGTCAGTAGACGGTAGCTTAGCTATCGCGGTAGCTTAGCTACTGGCTACCGTGCTGCGGTAGCTACTGCTGCTTGACCTGGCGGGCGGTTGGTTTCTGCCGGAGTTATTCTGGTTTCGTACCGTCCCGCGCCCGATTGGTTCATGGATGATTGGCTATCGTTGCTCCTTAGCGTACAGAGGCTAGCGCCGTAACAAATACTGTCACGTGGCTATCCTGCTGTACCAGTAAGATAGTCACTAACCGTAGGATCTCGTACGAGCCCCAGAGCTAGAAACGTAATTCGGATTGTCGTAACTGGATTACTTCCCTAATACTCGGTACGGACGTGGTAAGCACAAGGCTTGGCGAGCTGAAGACGTGACGAAGGTACAGATGACTAAGTCTTGTTCGTGACAGTATCGTGACGATGCAGTGGTTCACCAATGGGCTTCGTAGTTGAAGGTACGGCCTCCTAAGCTATCGTCGCGGTAGCTGAGCTACTGTTTCCCTTGGCTGGCTACCGTCACGTGACCCATCGGGCGGTCTCCTGGTTTCTGCCGTAGTTATTCGGGTATCGTATTGTCTCGCGCCCGATTGGTCCATGAATGATTGGCTGTCGTTGCTTCTTAGCGAACAGAGGCTAGCGTCGTAACAAATACTACCCTCCGGTACCGCCTGCCCTCACTAGGTGTCGAAGTCGCTTAGTAATCATGTCCATTTTAACGTAATTCCCGGGTAGTCCGATCATCCCAGGTGATCCGATCACCTAAAACACCATACAAAATGCCATTTTTTAAACTTGAATATCTCAACCACTTGGAGAATACCAGGTATTAAACTTTTTTATTAAGCTTTAAACATATATTAGGCCTATTTAGACACCCTTTTATTAACCATTAATGCTACAGATATATTAGAATATAATAAAATACAATGTAATTTATATTACTAGAGGATTTACTTAGTTTTAGAATCTATAATCAAGTAATATACTCTTAAAAAATTTCGTTTTGCTGTTTTGCTGCTGTTTTTGGCCGCACATGACGCTGAAAGTGGCAGCCGTTCAGCAGCGGCCCTCGACCACGCTCCCGCACTTTTCGTCCACGCACCGCCCAGCCATGACTAATCTCCGGCCACGGTTTTGTGCCCGCGTCCTGTTCTCACTTTCTCTTCTTCGCAATCCCACTGGCTCTCGAACTAATTTCAGACAAGGCGCTGAAAATGGCCTTCTCAGTCTCCTGCCAGCTAGAGCCTAGCTGGCGTCTAGCCGCTGTGGTTAAATGCCCAGTCACTCCCAACTGGCGTTGTCTTGGGCTTCTCTTTCCCTGACATCGGACTAAGTCCTTCCTCTCCTTCCTTACCAACAGCTATCGCTAGCTCAAGTCACTCAATTGCATTGCCATCCCGTTGGCTCTAACCTTGGGTCTCCGAAGGCCCGCTAGTGAAGTCACTCTCTACTAGCAAAGCCATCCGTTTTGATACCGATAACGACGACGATCGCACGTTTGAACCGGCCTCCAACACAGACCCTACCGAACCGGATTCCCTTCAACAAAGCCTCGAACAGTCAAAGTCCAACACAAAGCACCAGAGGCAGGAAGCATATCGACAATAAACCTCTCCCACCCATGGACCTTCATCGAAATCGGCACGAAGACCCAGGGGAAGACACCGATGAGGATCTCGACAAAGTGCCGAAGGATTATGGGCAGTCAAGTGGCACTAAAAAGCTCAGGTTCCGGCCTAAAGATCGCTGGGCTCGGTAAGTCACGAAAAGGCCTCCTGACTTTCTTCAGCCTGAGGGTCCACTAACTTCTGGATCTGCTCTCAGTTACTGTCGGGCCAAAGCGATCGAACCGTTGGCGGAGCAGAAGTGGGAAGATGCGGAAGAAGCGCTGCGGCAAGCCACTCCGAATGACATGCACCGGTTCTTGAATTGGTGCCTTAAATTACAATACAATCCTGACGGACGTCGTTACAAGGGCACAAAACAAGCCAGTGCATTCAAAGGTGACTGGAAATACTTTCGAGGTTACTACCAGAGGGTCACCAAGCATGAGATGAGCGATGATATGGCTGCAGCGGTCCGTACGGTGTGTTCCCTCGTGGTCGTGGCATGTTACAACTCCGACATGAACTGACAGCTCATGGGCAGGGATTGAGGCATCTCATTGATAAGCATGGTTTGAACACACAGCCGCGGGCCAATACCCCTGTTTACATTGAGGATATGGTGCCGTTCAACGAAACTATACTGCAAACGACAGAAAAGCGGTTCCACCTGGGGTTTCAGCGGATCTCCCTATGCTTGTATAACACGATCGGCCTTTTTACTGTCAATCGGAAACAAGCCATGCTTCACCTCCAATTTAAGCACCTACAGTTGAGCCTTCAGCGGGACCCCCGAGGAGGTCCTCCAGTGCCTATGGTCGAATTGGAACCCAACTTTGTCAAGAGTGTGCTCGGAATGGCAAAGCTGTACGTTGCTCCTCTAAAAGCATCATAGCATCCACGCCGCAAACTAACACTTGGTACAGTAATACCTTCGCCCTACCAGAAATTGTATATGGCGTATCGTTGGTGTTTAGCCCCCATGTGCTGCTTTTCAGCATCTTGTTCTTTATTCAGGCGCTCGAGGCACCGGATTTAAAGTCCATGGAAGATCTCCGAAGACTATTTATCGAAGACGACCGACAGGAAATGCCACTGCCTCTAAAGCGTGAAATGGACAATTACTATGTCTTTCCAACTGTGGCTGTGGTGGACGGTCAATCTCGTATACTATGGGAGACGCAAATGAGCGGGAGTACACTTGACGGACATCTCCGGACCCTTAGCGAGATACATGGGTTTCTGAACCATTTTTTCTCCCATCAATTTCGATATGGTGGAGGCTCGCTGCTGGATCAAAGTGGTAAGTAGCGGAACATTTCGTGCTTCGTCGCTGCCCGTCCTTTTTCTTTTCGCTTCAGGAACAATGCTCTGATTGTGATTGTCAGGATTTGTGAGTGAGGCACAACGCAACGTCATTATGGCTCACGCAAATAGCCGAACGTTTATCAACCATTACCGGGTCCGAAGGCATACTGGCCTACAGGAGATCATGTGCGGGCTAAACCCTGATGAGGAATTCTCCAGGGCGGTGACTAGAATGAGTCGTTGGATTGATCGACGGCGACCACGGTACCTCAATGATAGCGATCGGGCATTAGTGGAAAAGGATCCAGAACTACAAGCAGCCGTACGACGACAGGTTGACTTAGAGAACCAGTGCGACCACCCTGATCAGCCAAATCTCCGGGAAATGTTGCAGGATCAGGAGCGAAAGGTGCGGAATCTTCGCCGAAGCCTACAGGAAAAGCGGCGAAAGGAAGTTCGCCGCGACTTCAGCCGAAAACAGGCAGTCATTGATATCCAGAGGCAGTGGACTGGTCGTGCTGTAGACAATGAGTCAGCGCGGGAGGTTTTACGCCAGGAGTTCACCATGCCTCAACAGCAAATCCTTGCAGTGGAGGCTTTTCTCACTTGGCCTGTCTCCGATTCATTGGACGACGAGTGGGCCCGGCGTAATAAAGCTGTTGCAGCCGCGGTCCAGTACTGTGGCTTTGCAGAGGGTGGTCCACTCCGAGGACGACGGAAGCGCTCTGCGCCGTCCGAGGACGAAGGCCAACTTGCCTCTGCCCCGCCTTTAAAACGGAAGTTCGGTGGACGGTCACCCGTACCAGTATGGCAGGGCACAATGGTGGATTCGAAGGGACAGGCCAAGGAGTCAAAGCCCGTGGTCTGCTTCCAGTGCTGCAAGGGATATTCTGACCATAATGGCGTGAAGCGGCATTTTAGGGCGTCACACCTAAAGGATCGCAAATGTAACTCGTGTGATGACACAGAGTTCCACCACCAGATGCATATACAGGCGCATGCCCATTTAGTCCACCAGCTTCGTACCTAGATTTTGATAAGCAAGGAATTTTTTATGAAAGGTTATACATATATAGACTTCAGCTACAAGTAGGCAATACGCATGCTGAAAGTCATACCGTTCAATGGACATAAACCGGCTAGTACGACGTTCCAAATGCTGTCCACAACAAAAATCTATCTAGATCGAGGGGTGCGCGTGTCACGTGTTGCAGAAACGAGGCGCAGCGCCTCATCGCCCCAGCGTTATATTTAAACCAGCTCCCACCCTTCAAGTAACTGCGGCTCTATTCTCCCGCCATCCCCATTCAAAATGCCTTTAGACATTTTTGCTCGATCTTGCTGGACATCGGCCGACATACACGCGGCAAAATCACGCCAAAGGACACCGGCAAAATACCAACGCAAGCCCCCCGGCTCAAAAGCCAGCTGCCCGAGATTAGTCTCCTCAACATCGCTAATTAATCTGCCGTCTGAGCTTCTATTAGCTATTTTCAGCCATCTAGGAAACCTGGATGATCTTTTTTCCATCATACTCACTTGCAAACGTTTCTTCAATATCTTTCAGACAGCACAACAATCATTAATTCAATCAACTTTCGCCAGATATACATGCCTGAAGTCCGACCGTGTTATTTATAAAGGGCTCCTACAGCTCAGGCAAGTCATTCAAAGTGACATTGTTCACAGAGCCGTCGCACAATCTATCTTCGAACTTGCATGGAAGCTTTTCAGAGAAGACCATCAGGAGGAATTACTTATTCCTTTCGGAAAAGCTCTAGCATGGTCTTTTGTCTTGGATAATCGCGAGTCTGAGGCAATTAATATCCTGAGACTAATTGGAGGCGGGTTGCACCCCTATGGGTGGTCAAGAAAGAGAACATCGCAGCCAATCCAACCGATCCAACACCTCTTAGAACAACTACTCTCGGAGCATGAAAAATATTATAAACCGAATGAATACGCTGGCTTCGGATTCGACGATCTACTTGAAATCCATAGTAGATCCAAACGGAACGCCACTATCACCCTGAACAATGTTGAGCGGATCACTCTGTGCAAAGACGGAATATTATTCAGGGATCAGTCAATTGTGGTGAGACATAGCAGGCCTCAACCCCTAGAGGCGAACCCGACATACTCCAATTATTGGCTCCGACGTTCCAGCTTCGGAGGCAATGAGACCACCAGCATATCGGAAATTCTTGCTCATCGAGCTCCTAGTGAGCATCCGTTGCTTAGGCAAAGCGATATTAGAATGGCTAGCGAGGACGAGGTCTAATTCGAGTGAATTGAGGAATCTCAGCGTCTCTCTTTCACCCTTCCCTTTCAATGCGCAACTGGGTCTGTGATGTGCTTGGGGATTCGGTGGGGGAGGGGGTATCGGGGCCTCACACCGGAAAGCGGACTACTCCATAATGATTGATCTTACCAACAGAGCAAATGAACTGTTTTGTTCGTGGATATTAGTAGTCATGTTTTATACTCTTCTAAGCAATTATCACTTTGAGAGATCCTGATTCCCGCGACTAAGAGCTACAGCCCGACGACGAGGGATACGTCTGCTCCCTTGTTTGGCTATCTCTTAATAGCCTTCTCATGACGAAATCGAGGCCAAGTTGTAGCTTACTGTCAAAATGATTTCCATGCCGCGGGATAGTTACACCCTCGTCGCCTTAAGAGCGAAAGTTAGAGGTCAGCCGGACAGATCAGGCTCGATGGAAGAAATTGCGCCCCCGAGGAAGTGGTTCAGGAAGTCGAAGCCATGATGTGCTTCCAGTGCCAGAAGAAGCACTCGAAGCACTGTGACCATATTGGCGTGAAGCGGCATTTCAGGACGTTGCATCTGAAGCATCAAAATTGTAACTCGCGTGTTGAGACGGAGTTCCACCACCCGATGCATCTAGAAGGGCATGCCGATTGAGTTCGCCTGCTTCGTACATAGCCATGCTGATGACAGCTAACTCAACTTGAGATAGTGCACATTCGATTATTTCACGCTATTTATTCTGCCCTGCCTTTGTCCACTTGTGGTGAAGCTCCGGTGTGATGCTCAAGCCAACCACCAGGGGGCTACCTACCAGTCACAGACCTTACTTACATGCTGCGCCAGTCGGTGACAAATTGTTATAATTAGTTGTGTCTATAAAGCCTTTGCGTTCCTGGGAACCAACCATTTCCGATGCCGCTATTCGAAAGGCAGAGTGGTACATCTCATGGGCAACATATAAAGACTCTGTGCCTTTCTTGATCACTTTTATTTCGTTGAGTCCCTCAGTACCTTGACTTTTAAGTTTAAAATGATCTCAAAGCTTGTTACCCGTTGTCAAACTGAGTTTATCCAATCCCGCCTTCGCGCCTTTGGAGACATTCGAAGCGACCAGGAGCAGTTTCTCTGTCAAAGAGCGATGGAATACACAGAAGAAAACTCACACGAGAAGGCCTGCAAGATATGGCTTGAGCTTCTCCAAAAGTGCCCCTATCGGTATCATTTCCAGAAAGGGTTCTCAGATGCGGCCCGCCCATTATCTGCCCGCCGTCGTCTACAGCTCCTAGACGAGGCCTTTCCAGATAATAACCTGGATCACGACTGGGTCGAATGCCAAAAAGCTATCGCGTATACCGAGAATGGTTTGCACGACGAAGCCTGCAAGACATGGATTGCACTACTTCAACAGGAGAAGGAACGACTAGTGTTCAAAGAGGGGTTTCTTAAAGCAATCCAGCCACTACCTACCGATCAGCGTTTGAAGCTCTTACAGCTGGTGAAAAACGACGAAGCTGTTCTCTGGGTTGACCACGCTATCGCAATGGAGTACTATTCACGGAAAGACTATGAGAAGGCATATCAATCATTCAGTCTTCTGTGCATGTCGCAAGCTATCGAGGTGTTAAGGGACGCAATCATGCCTTTGATTCATTCCATCGTACGCGGTGATAGAACTTTAATTAGAGAGAGGCTGCATCAGCTGCCTTCTACGCTAAAGTCGGTGGAACTCGGACCAGAATCAACTATACTTGAGTGTTACGACTCGCTCCTTGAACTTGGCTATATCAGAGAATCTACAGAGCTTTGGATCCAGTGCGCGAGGAATAATAGATATAATCGTTCTTTTTTGGCTCGACTTTGCAACTCACTACACTTACGGCTCGAGGCACAAGACTGCCTAACAATTTGGAGAGCATTTGTCGAGGCCAGCCCCAATAATACTCTGCTTCTAGCCGAATTCAAGACTGCGTGTGCAACACACTTGGATGACATTGTTGTACTACATACGTTGCAACAGCTTGTCGCCCGACATCCTGAGAATACTGCACTTTTCTCAATGACTGGCCTAATATGGGACAGGGATACCAAGCAACCCTCGTTGTAATGGACTGGTCTATTGGACTTTTGAATGTCGGCCGGTCTAGCCCAGCAATGTGGAGGGAGTTAACCCTACTAAAATTGCCTTTAGCCTTTAGCCTTGGGACACGGCTTGCAGGGATCCCCGGCGGCCCCTCTCCCGGACAGCAGGAGGGTTTTTTTACGTACCGTTTTTGGGCCTCGGTTTGACAGCTATGCGGGTTGGAATGTGCAGTACCTTGACGTGGTGGAGATCGCGATCGTGGTAGGTAGCCTACTGATTATTAGCTCAGACTACTCAACGGTGTGTGCCCCTCGCATATGATGGTGTGGGTTCCAGATCCGTGAGGATTCGATCTGATTGGGGCGCGTAACACGGCTAACTTCTCCGGTCACTCGCAATGTCTGCCAACCCACTCGAGAGTGCATAAACTCTAACTTTCAGGTGTGGTCATAATGATATCATTTGGCCGCAGCACCTTCACTAACCATTTGACAAATACTAACCTTTACCCTGTAGGATCAGAAGTATAAGAAAGGAGTGAATTATTGGGTGATAGAGCAGTTGATAACCCTTTAGGGCTTTAATAGTTGACACCACTGACTTTGTTGGCAGATGTGCCTCTCGCTGGTGGTGAACATTCGAATAAAAAATCCTGCGTTACTTACATGACGTTGGTGGCGGGATGGGCGGCTAACCCCTCTATTATCGAAGAGTGAATTAACGCCTGTGTTACTTATATGTTATTTCGCCTTTTGTCTTGTCGATGCCTTTTGAGTCCCTTGCCAAAGGTCCAAGCAGACAGCTCACTGTAGCTCTTTGGAAAATGCCATTATACTGGGATCAACTACCCTCTTGGCAACGCGACAATCAATATATCCTTTCAGGTTATAGGGCAGTTTCCAATTCTTTTCGCAAGTCATTCGCGAGCCTTACTTATCTCCATAATGAAACCGTCAACATCTACTCCCACCTTATCCCTACAATTCTCCTTGCATTTTTCAGCATCCCGCTCCATACATCACTCAAGGCCAGGTACACAAGCGTTTCGACAGCAGATACCATAGTTTTGGGCTGTTTCTTCTTGGGAGCTGTGTTGTGCCTGGCCATATCAGCAACATTTCACACTGTCCAGAATCATTCCCCGCACGTAGCACGCATTGCAAACCAAATGGATTATATTGGCATTGTATTCCTGATCGTTGGGAGTTTTGTTCCGAGTATCTTCTATGGGTTTTACTGCCTGCCTGTTTTACAAACGATCTATTTAACCATGGTATGCCGTCATTTTCCCTTATATTGCCACTATTTAACGAGATAACTTACATGTATTCGCAAGATAACTTCGCTCGGCCTACTTTGTGCCGCGGTTTCAGCAACTCCTCAATTCCGGCACCCTACGTGGCGGCCGTTTCGGGCGAGGATGTTCATCGCCCTTGGACTATCAGCGCTCTTCCCGGTTGTTCATGGAGTTGTGAAGTTTGGTATTAGGCAAATGGACAAGCAGATTGGCCTTTCCTGGGTCGTTCTTCAGGGTTCACTCTATATTATAGGAGCCTGCCTGTATGCTGTGAGTCAAAAGAACTGTTGCCTTGTGATCCAGTGTCTAATATGCACATTCCCAGGCCCAAGTCCCGGAGCGTATATATCCCGGTGCGTTCGATATATGGATAAGCTCTCACCAAATTTTTCACTTTATGGTGGTAATGGCTATAATATCTCACCTCTATGGATTAATAAAGGCCTTTAATTACAATCATAGTTTTATGGCCATATATTGCTGACAGGTATATCCCTTGCCTCTTTAATACTCAATATCCACCACTAACGAGGTATTAGTTACTGAAGGTACCATCAACTTCAATCAAACAATAAAAGATTCTCGAGTTATGAAGGCAACTGTCACGGCGTACAGGCTATGTAGGTGCGATCTGGGCAGATCAGACCAGGGGGTCTGATCATAGTGACCTTTTTAGTCTAGTTGGGAACACGCTTGCCCGGACACGTGCTCTTACAGCTACTCCATATAATCAAGGTCTGCCATGGAACACCGCTGATCTCGAACGTCTTCTACGCCCTTCCCTGGGCAATTGTTTGTCAAGTTGGTGACCTAAACCCGGCGGACGCGTGGACGTATCACAGCCTTGTTTTTGAAGGGAGCTTGGTGTTTTTGTTTGTCGAAAATGTTATTGTGGATTGAGTTTGGGTGTGGCGGTTAAAAAGAACCAGTTTTCCAGAGACTTCTGGATAAGCGCAAATACGCGCTTGAAAAGAAGATAATAGCCTTCCGTAGTATCCATACTAGTAAAGACTCGTAGCAACGTAATAACTAGACCAACTGGTTAGCAACCACTTACCAAGTTCCTGTCAAGTAGTTGGAAAGTACTTACTCTTGCACTGATCTGTAAGAAATGTAGCAAATAAGACCTCGTTAAGGTCTTTGGCTTGGATACGCTTATAAGACATATCAACCTCAAAGGATTTCAGAGCTGATAGCAGATGTATCTGGTCTGGGGTACAAGAGACTACAAAGAATGTTAACATGGGAATATGAAATATATAATGCCGCGAATTAGCTCTTTTATGTACATTATACTGTAGAATGCCTCGTGGTTTACAAGTGCTAACGTAATTCCTGGCCAGTCCGCTCACCCCGGGTCGATCCGATCACCCAGTACACCATACAAAATGCCATTTTTTAAACTTGAATATCTCAACTTAGAATCTACTAGTTATTAAGCTAAGTGATTAAGCTATAAACCTCTGTTAGGCCCTTTTAAGCCCCCCTTTAAGTACTAAAAGCCCTTACGTGGTCCGCTTGCTCACGTAAAGCAAAACGAGATCTATCTTTACTTTGATTTAGATAAATTATCTGACCTTGCGATAATTGCGCGATCCATTTGGGCTCGCGTGGTCTGGATCTCGAGATAATCGCAGCTCCAGAGGGCAAAGAAAGGATGCCCCAGGGCAGCGAAGTCCTTTCTTTGCCCTCGCCGCTAAGCGCCCATTACCCCAAAGCGTCTAATGTGACACAGGTGTGACATTTTGACATGGTGACATTCCGACGGCCAAAAGGGCGGGCGTCTTGGACTCGGAGAGGCGACGGGTCACGAGACCGATTACTCTCTGTTTTACGATCGTCCCTCAACCACAGCCCTAGGGCAGCCAGGGATCGCGTGCCACGAAGGCTCACAAGCAGGGGGGCTGTCCTATTTTGAGATCTGCCGGGTGATATATTCAGTCCTCCAAGTTTTCCGAGGCCGAATACTGAGCCCTTGCATACAAACCCAACAGGCAAGTCCGACGTCTAGTTCACAATTGATGTGCTGGAAAGTTTTTTACCCGAAAAGTGCGATCGTCGCGATCCTCACTTCCTCAGGAAGAGAAAGAACAAAAGAGAGTAAGAAATATAAACATGAAGGGAAGGAAAGAAGGAAGAAACCTAGCCGTCATCCACCAATGCCAGTCCACTCTCACTCGGGTCGAGATCCTCTCCCTGCGGTAGAAGCGTCTCCGAGCTTGGTAGCTCCCTTGCATCAATTCCCAAAGTCGGCCCCATGCGCCTTAAAAAGCCCTCGCATATCATAAATGCCCGTCGCGCGGCGCGGCTCGAAAAGGCCAGGTGATGAAGCCAGAAGAATGCCTTGCGGGTCTCCTTGACGAGCATCTCGGGCGTTAGCGGTGGGACTTTATTCTGATCGTCTGTGTTCATCTCCTTGTCCGATGTTGCGCATGTTGAGAGGCCGATTAATAGAGCGGTTGTCGCTTGCATAATGTAATGCAGGATTGCCCACCACGGAGTTACTGTGGTTAGCCAGACGGTGTCGGGTTTCTCGGGGAGGATGGAGAGAAGCGAGCATGAGGCCTGGAGGCAGGATAGGGTCATTTTAGCACGGAAACTACCCTTGGACTTAGAATTCCGGGCTTTCTGGAGAGAGTTTGGCGTATGCGAGAGACAAGGGCGGCAGAGGGTGATTCGTGCGCTGTAGTAGTAGATTGCAAGGGTGATACGTTCACGAACATAGTCCGCGCCGGGTTTGATGTGGTATCTATCGTCAGTGGTGGAGAGAGAGAAACGGTATGCCTCTGGGATTTTGCGGAGCCAACGGTCCATGCTATTGCTCTGCTGTTGGAGCCGCTGTTCGAGTTGATGGGGTGTCTGGCGAAGTGCTTGGATGCTGTAGACGCTGTTTATTAGCGTCTGGCCGATGATACTGAGGTCTGCAATGTAGTGAAAGAGGAGCATGGGGCTGGGCTCGCAGCGAACGAGCCAGTCCCCAGCGATCCGGGCTTCCTCATCGTTCTGATATATTGTTAACTGGAGGGGACTCGCTTGCACCGCCGCATCGTGAAAGATATTTTTAAGTGATGATCTCCGGTTGCCTCCTCGTTCGTCAAATGGTATGGGAAGCAGCGCAGCACTAAGTTCTTCGCCACAGCCCGATATTCGACCAGTCATCGAGGTCAAGAGATGTTCGAGAAGGAATATTGACCACCAAAGACGGCACCGTGCTTCCTTTGATGCGTGATGAGTCTTGTCGTCTTTGAACCGAAGGTTGATGCCGAGCGATATAGCGGAGCGCAGAGCCATGCTCGAGAACTTGGACGCACTATGCGAGTCAGAAGCAGCAACTGGCGTATGGAGAGAATACTCACTTGTTTACCTGACCCAATGCAACAAGATACAATGCAACAAGTACTTCCACCTGGATCTGCTGTAGATCATCGTGATCAAACAGCACATTTTCACCAAAGCATAGCCTTCGAGTACGGTTCAAGAAAACAAGATCGTCTGTATGAGCATCCCCCGCATTGACCACGCCAGTCAGCTTGCAGAACCGACACCCAAGAGCAAAGATCATATTCAACACTGCAAGCCACTTGCGCGGCGGGTTCACAACCCTTTTGGTGAAGAACTGCTCATACTGCGACGTAAACGTGTTTTCCCGGACCACCATGAACGCTGGGTGGACTGAACGCATATAGGCGTGAAAGTACTTGTCGGCAAGCGGTTTCGCTGGCATCGTAAAGGAATCAACTGAATCAGAAAATGGAAGCACCAGGTCGTCGAGGTGATAGCTCATCGACGCTATTGGTACTTGCCTCCCCGAGGCTTTATTTTCAAAGTCCGAATCGCCTTGCTTAGCTTGTTGTCCCGACACATCCTCCAGCTTTTGCATCCACGCAACCTCCGAGTTCTTTCCGTAGAATCCCACTGCTACCGTCCTATCGCTGCGGTTCAGATCTTCCTTCACTTGGTCGATCTCGTCAAGTGATCCATGTGATGTCAACGAGTCCGCATCGCTCCCGTCATCTCCTTCAACATCTGCGTCGCCGTCACCATCGGATTGGGACCGCTCAGCAGCCTACACTGTTAGCTCGAGGATTTAACTCTCGCCTGCCACAACTATTACGCACCGATAGCGCCTTCCTGATTCGCTTCATCGTTTCCGGGTCCAGGTCATTCTCGAGCTGGCCCAACAACTTCTCATACAGTTCCACCTTTCTCGACAACACTCCAAGCTGCTTCTGGTCGCGAATCCGCTTGATGTCGATATATGAACAACTCAACCCGTGTTCATGGCACTTCCGACACTCCGGCCGACCGCTGTCACATTTGACCTTCCGCTGTCGACAAGGCTCGCAGGCACGCGCGGACCGGCGTCGTTGCGACGATGTTTTGGCGCTGTTAGCCCGTGGAATCGCAATCTTAGCTGCGGTCATTGTATCTTGCGGCGGTGAGAAATGCGGGTGCTGCGCGGCATTGAGATCAAGGTACGGCGTGAAGGGATAAAGCTGGTAATTCATCATTGGAGGCGCGCTGTTCGAGCTAATCGAACCTGCCCGCCACATCCAGTCGGAAGATGAGGACGAGAGGGCCCCCTGATTTGGACTCAGGTTGCTATCGACATTGTGATTGCTCGCAGCATTGTTGTATGCCGAAGGATCGGAATTGAACCAATCGTCCATTACTGTTACCCATGAAGGGTCGTCAATTGTGATCGAAAGGCTGTTGAATTGGTGTCGCTTCAGAGCTTATAGGTCTCAGCGGCATTGGAAAAGTAGCTCGACATGCCTCCTGAAGAGGGGCAGGTGGATGAATAGCAGCTTGTGGTGGTGGCGGAACCTTTCTTACGGGGGATGATGTCATGCGCATCATCATCATCGCGGTGATTGGCTTCGGAAGTTGAGAGCTTTTATATGTTAGATGCATAAAAGATTGTCGTGTGAGCGGTAAGAATTCTTCAAGAGCACTCAATTCGCTAAGGTCGGGCGCATTCTTTCCCTGCCCTTTAACTATCAAAAACGCTGGCAATTGAATGCACAAAACGCATTCGCTAACCATGATCAAGGTCCCTTTCAGGTGCGAGTTCGTCCCTGCCTAGACTCAGACACTCATACTTGTCCAGCATATTGCACAGGGGATGACACTTAGCGATCGCACGATACCTTTTGTCCTCCAACTTCTCCAGTCCCCTGGCGTACACATCAAACTGCAACGACTCCGTGAAGTTCTCATCAAATACATCCTTGACAACATCGGTCACTCTGTCGCTTTCCGGTGGCTTAATTTCGCTAGTCTCTGCGTGATAGTAGATTTCTGCGGCGGTTATCTGTGTCAGGGTCGATTAGGCATGTGGTATGACTCTGGCGGCACTTCTGGCATGGTACTCCACCAAAACACTAACTATACCTTCAGGAGCACTCCAGTACACTTCTTTTGAAGTATTCAAAGATATATGGCGCACGTACTTTGATCCTATTTTCTCGACATGCAGAGCATGCTCTCGAAGTCTTCGCCCTCTTCGCTATGGGTCTAAGAGTGACGGGGGGAGGAGCTGTAGATGCAGGGGCGAGGATTTTTTTGACTTCGCATAGACATAATCAACATAAACTAGTTTAAAGAAATCGGTCATTGGAATTTGTGACATTGAGGAATGTTAAAGCCTGGAAAATAATTATCTGGGGCTCCGGCGGTTTATGTTTGGGGCAGCTTAAAAGGAGGCGCTGACATTTTTGCTATTTAATTGGTCGGAAATTACTTCCAGCACAGCTTGGACGCTGAAAACAAGGTTCGCAGCTCTGTGGTGATCTCTAGCCCGAACGGAAACAAGAAATGACAAAGATACGTATGAAGCCAAGGATTACCGGGAGCTGACCAGTCTTTCCTCTCATGCAGTCGGTGGGAAAATACTTGAATTTATGTCGTGATGACAGTCGAGGGTTTGCTGCCACTCAGCGTCTACCAATAAAGTTCAAAGACTGTGTTTGGCAATTAGAAAAAGGCCACAGATCACTTATTCAGCAACATAATTGCCTATTGCAGTCAAACTTGGCAGTGTGACCTTTCCTTCATGACCCTTGTTACCCAAAACCACAGTTATTGCTCCTGATAGATGTTCCGGATAGAGCTGCAACTGCAGGTCAAACACAAAAGGATTGTCTTGAGATAACTCTTCCTTCGATGATGCAAGGACGACCTCAACCGGCGTCAGGGGCGGTGCGCTCATAATGACATCACACTCAATCTCATCACCAGACAATTCATGTGCTTCAAACTTGTTTTTTGACAGGGAGGAAGCTGCAGTTCCTCGACGGGGGATCACTTGTAAGCTGATGCCAGGAGCACCCCGAACCTCGCAAGAGCTGACACGACCTGTTGCGCCGCCAATGCCCTTCACCTTAAAAACTCCTGTGGTAGTAATAAACTTCGAATGGAACCGCGAGGCTCTCTGAATCTTGTCCCTAATTTCCTTGTGTTCCGGGTTGGGGCTCCTGAGGAGGAAATTGTAAATGCTGTCAGCCAACACGTGAATAACGTCTTGCGCTCCACATGCGCCTATACTTCTAATCCATTGACTGAACAGCCTGGAGTTAGTAGGATCTCTTGACAAGCTTCTCTTTAGCTGTGGATGCCCACCCATGACGGAGCATTTGCTCTCACGTCGGCCTAAGTATTCTCTGTATTGAGCTGTGTCTTTTGTCCCACCATCAATGCCCAGAACTGAGCTATACTCTGTTTCAATATGCTCGCGGAAGTTCTTTTTCGATTCGTCGGATGCATCAGGCCTTGTGACTTGGAGCTGGTACCGCGCTCCAAAACAACAACCTGTGGTAACATGTGTGCCCCATGTCGCAAAAAACTTTGCAAATGCGTCTCGCGCTGAAGCATCATTCTCGTCCCAGCAAGGGAGTCTTCTTGCCGCCCAGATAAAGTCGGCGTTAATACACCTTTCCAGGCTCTGCATATCAAACCGGGCAGTATAATTGAGGTCACCGATGCTCCAGAGGCCAAACAAATATCTATCATTGAAAGATACCCTGTGGCCAATTTTCCCGTTACGCTCCGCCGATATACCGAAGTAACGATGGGCCATTGATGGATTGATTGCCAACTCATTCGCTAAGGCGGCTCCAGTTGTGCAAAGTAAAGTTTCAGCGATAATTTCTGCTCCCGCGGGAATAATAAAGATATCCTCTGGAACTAGATATTGCTTATTCGATCCAGGAACTGTAGTCGGCTTATTATTTAGGTTGAAGTTTAGAAGCTGGACCTTCTCAACGCCCCCTAAAATTTCCTGGTAGTCGAATAAATTAGATCCTGATGCTTGATTAGCTCGTCCCCGTAAATGATAAACGGAAGATCAATAATACCTGGAAATAGTGTGATACCACGTCCCAACAGCTCGCAAGCAGGGAGTATTTCAGGCGGAGTATCCATGCTGGTAAGTGTTGATATGTGCAAGAAGTAAGGCAATTGTAGCAAAGGGGAGAAGAGGATACGTATTTTGTTCACAGGCCCTTGCAATGACGTATAGCCTATGTAAGCTTCGGTCATGTTGATGTTGGGTGGCAATTTCTTCCACCATAACTTACTCTGCAGATATGAGCTTAATACAGAATATCTCAAAACAAGGACTATCTAGCTAATCTAAAGAGGAGATCAAGATTGAAGGGGAATGCTAGCGATATCTAAAGATTATAAAAACAAATGATAACGGAAACAAATTGCCAGGATTTCGATTTCATGCTACTGTAACTAGAACTTAGATCTAATATCCATAGCACTAAATCTTCGCGTTTTCTTTCGCAGCATAATTGCCAACTCATCAACTGTCATTCCTACCTGATTTCCGATTGGAACCAAGCATTCCGCGAGGTACTTATAATCTTTCTGCAATAAACGGTTCGTAATCATTATATAGTCGATGTTCTGGAAAACTAGCGCATCTTCGGCGGCATAGCGGTCTTTTTGTTGAAGAAATGAGACGGGATGCTCACGCCAGTGTCTCAGAGGGTTGAGATGATGAGAGGTGTGGTATCCGTCATTATAACAAAAGCGGTTGCTCTGCGCAGGCTTAAGTTAGTATATTAGTTCGAGGGATAGACAAACAGTTTATATCTTACTGCCACATCAATCACTGTAACACTTGAGCGAAAATCTGATTTCGGGTTGGCCTCATCAACAAACGCATGCTGGCCCCAGTTCCCAACCATGAGTCCCAGCCGCAGCTGTAGCAGAGGTAGTATAAAAACAAAGATAGTTGCTTTCCAGCATATATATCTCCAAAATAGATATAGGAAAACATAATAACCAAACTCCCAGGCGGCTGTCTTGAATGCAAAACTAAATTTTCCTTTGCGCACAAAGTAAAGTGGTAATTCCAGCCAAGTCAGGAAAAGAAATCGGGTAATATAGCATAAAAAGTCAAACATCTCATCGCGTTGATACCGAATGGTGGACGAAAGATCATCTGGTCCGTTTCCTTCGACGTGGTGGTGCTTAACATGGTGGTAATAATAAGAGTTCCACGTATGTCCCATTAAAGGATCCATGATATACGGGAAAAGAGTATCAAACCACAGAAACTCCCTCTTTAAGAGTCCTCCCATATGTATGTGCTGATGCATCATAAGCGTGTATGTTCCAACAAAGTAGGCCTGCATGGCCCAGTGCATTAGACCGTGGATCCAGTGGAAGTGTTGAAACAGGAGAATAGCGCTGGGAAAAGAGGTAGTAAAATAAAGCAGAACATGAGTGATTATCACGACGTCTGTCTCAACGCGGACAATCTCTCTTGCAAGTTTTGCATATGGCTGAAGAATCCACCTATCCATAAATGGATGTAGCTCAAAATCTCCACGATCCCAGCCAAGGACCACCGTAGGATCAAAATCGGAGTCGTTTGGGTCATTTAGAGCCTTCAGCCTCTCTATTGTGGCCTCGATCGCACTTCGAGGTTCGCCACTTGAGAAAGTCGCTTTAAAAAGAAGTAAGTCAGTACTGTAATGTGTTGAAGGTGTCCCTGTATGTAGCCATACTGAGAGAGGCCCTGGGCCTACAATTTTCAAGTCCTCTGTTGAGAGATATCCCCTTAGTTGTAGATTCAGCGTCCCCTAAAAGCGTTTCGAGAACTAGTAGATCCGGTAGCGTCAGGGTGGAGTTGGTAGGGCTCAAAAAAGTCATGATGATGACCCTCACAATTGAATAGTAAATGTAATAGGATTCCCTAAGAGAATTGAGCGTTTTAAAGGAATTGTGTATCAGGTTGGGTTCAGATCGAAGGTAGCACGAGTGTCGCACTTGGCGAGTGTAGGAATCACCGTCATCATGACGCATTCAGCCATATCTTGTAGGCGATGGTGTAATGGAGGGGTAATAGGAGGCGGCGGAGGAGACAGGATTTTAGTGTGTTATCTCGACCTTATCAAGACTTATTGGCGATACCACGTACCTAGCCAATAATCGATCTATCTATAACTTGGCCTCTGTCAGAGGGCTTGTGGGTGGGATGCTCGACAAGGGATGGATATAGGAAAGTCCTGACCTATTTCGATTTTCAAGAATTACGTACAGAAACCATATACTGTAGTCTTAATTAGGTCGCCTCTAGCTCCATATAATGGCAAAACATTTGCCACAGATGGGCCTTATAAGAGATGCCGATTCTGTGGGAGAATGGTCTGTGAATTTGAGCGTTCTATTCACCCCCTTTTATCTTGTACCTTCCAGGCAAAATGCTATTAGAAATGCATAATATACGCCAACTTTATCCAACAGTGAAATACTGCCAGGCCTATTTACCTTTCTTAGAGCCTAGGGTTGCTTCTATTGCCAGATATATTTGCCGTTACGGTAGTTCCGAAGATGAGAAAAAATATAGCAATGAAAAAGCAAACAGTGACTCAAATGAAGGTAAAATTAGTGGAAGAGAGGACTCAACACAAGAAGGTCAGTTTCCAGGCTTCCCAACGTAAAGTGCATCAAAGGAAATTAATAATAAATAGAACATCCTGATCCATTATCTGAACCTGCCCCAGTCGAGTCATCTCCATCAGTTAGAGGCGGCAAGGAACATCAAAAATACTATAGCCTCAAGAATTACCGAGGGGGGCCTAATACTGAGAGTGGCAAGTTAGCCAGTACACGAGATCAGGAGGGAGCTCACGCACACAACAAGGATGTCGAAAATAGGTTTGAAAAGCGTTAGGCACAACCAAACGTATTTTAAGACCGGCTTAAAAACGCCTCTACTGTAGCCAAAAATAGCCTTGAAAATTATACTTCTGACTTCGGCCGACGGAATCGTGTTGATAACGTTCCTTCTGATATTGGAACAAGCTCTTTGCATTACTGGTCGGTTGGAAGGGTGTAGCAGACTGGACGATATCATAAGCAAACATGTCAGGCGACCATAGATTGACAAATAGATATGTCGAGTACTTCATTATCAAGCAGCATTTTGCGCAAGGTATCACTTTCCAGGAGAGCCTGGAAGCAATTAGTGCTAGTTTTATTACCCATAGTGTGGGACAAAGTGGACTGCGGCCCGAGACAGAGAGAGTACTCGCCCATCCTACTCTGTGCATGAACTCCCTCCCGCCCCAAAGAATCACCTTTAGGTTGAGTGTATACAGCAGGCTTCGGCGTCTTGACTGTCTTAGGCATTAAGATGAGGCCCGCCGCATCTACTGGGCCCAGAACGATCCGTATTCTGATGATTATATGCTCTAATTCCTTCAGTCTAGTGCAAACGTTATCAAGATACCCGCGTGCAACGGACACTCGTCGATCATTTGCCGCCAAACTTGCATGGCTGCTCATTCGCAGCTCCTGCGAAGGTAGAGAGCTGCCAGACGGGCCCGCGCCCTCACTGTTTGCTTCATCAACCGGCATCTTTCCGGTAGAGCCATCCTTATACGGAGTGTGGACTGACTCAGCGATAGCTCGTCTCCTTCGGGACCGTTCGTACCAACAGAGCTCGGTATGAGCGTGCTTGACGCACTTGATAAACGGGCGATCTAGTCACATTAACCTTCCGCATACAACAGGGGTATCAGGTCTGGAGTTTGCGTGCCTTCTGCTTTGCGCGAAGAATAGCATGAGCTCGCGGGGTCGTGATGTCCTAAATTGATCTGGACGATCCCATGTCAGGTCGAAGGGTAGAGGTTCGATCGTTATCGGCACTGTACGATTTGTCAGAAAGCTCCCTAGTGAGATATTTCAAATCATGTTAGCGCAATCATCTATAGCATATCAGGTGAGATGCCCCAGGGTAAGAATAGGAAATAGGCTGCCCCAGGGCACGGATGAATCTCACTAAGCTTGCCTTATTAGGGCCGCGTGGGTGAGTGGCGCTAACATCACTATATTATGGTCCTTTGCACATATGCAATTTTAATAATATGTTTCGTACAAAAGTTTGGCTTTATTCAAGCACTAATGTGGTCCATGAAGAGTCTAGAGACTCTCGCTTAGGCCCTACCTACTCCAACCAAAAGATTCGACACATCCAAATGCTTTCATAGGCAACTCGCTTAATAAACTTTATGGACCGAACTCCTGTTCAAGCTAAGCTCACACCGCGTGCCAGGTACCTTGGTTCACCATCAAATATTAGACGACTAGGTTCAGTAAACATTATTACGTTATTGAAGGCCATTATCGTGTCCGGAATATGTTCTGCCGAGTGCATCTTTATTTGGAGCGGGAAGCTTTTCGTTCACAGCATTCCACCTATCAGACATACTCGCCCATGTTGTGATTCAGAGGGAGGTTGATTGTGGTTAATTTTCTCTTATTTGAAGTAGTATGGATTAGGTCCAGCATAGGTTGTCCTATGGACTTCACGTTTATTTTAACTCGCGCGTCTGTACATTATGTAGTCAACGAAGGCGCTGCAATTAGTACAGGACTAGGAACATGTCAGTTTACAGAAACGCTCGAGTCAGTGGCATGTAGAGTAGAGTTAGCTATGCTACTATGTACTAACGAAAACCTGCGTTATATGTTGTCATCTCATCAGTGCATACTTCCGTGTAAGAGGTTTGATCACTTAAAGAGGCTGATAACTCCTAGATACTGCAAAAGGGCAATACTCCGTAACATAGGTTCAGAAAGTTCCCAGGATAGCATACTAAATCTGGACATCTGTTGCCCAGCTACTGGGCAAAGAGGGACCAGGTTATAGTGTGGATTGTCATATTAATGGCGTAATCAGTCAAAGCTTGTGCGAATAATACAATAGGAGAGAGAAAGTAGAATAAAGACGCACCAGAACAGCTGGTTGTGGGCTTCCCGTAGCTCATAGGAAGGCTGCATTGAATGCTATAATTATTTCCTTGATTCGAGCTTCTAGGTCATGGCTTAGTTTGCCATCCTTTTCGATTTGGGCGAGCACCTCAGGTTCATAGCTTTTGAAATGGGCGAGGACGTCAGCTTCCCAGCGTTGGATTTGGCCAATTGGTATTCTGTCGATAAGACCATTGATTCCAGCATATAGCAAGGGCACCATCTCATTCACAGCCATTGGAGCGTACTGCTTTTGCTTTAAGAGCTCTGTCAGATGCTCACCCCGTCTGAGAGTTTGCTTCGTGGCAGCATCAAGGTCTGATCCGAATTGAGAAAACGCAGCGATCTCGCGGTACTGCGCTAAATAGAGCTTGAGTGAGCCAGCGACCTGTTTCATAGCTCTAACCTGGGCCGCAGAGCCAACCCGAGAAACGGACAGTCCAACGTTAATCGCAGGGCGGATGCCTCTGTTGAAAAGTTCAGATTCTAGATATATCTGACCATCCGTAATAGAAATAACGTTCGTGGGAATATAAGCCGACACATCGCCGCCTTGTGTCTCGATAATAGGAAGAGCGGTGAGTGAGCCGCCACCATGTTTATCATTCAGCTTTGCTGCACGTTCTAAGAGGCGAGAATGGAGGTAAAAAACATCCCCGGGGTAAGCTTCACGTCCAGGGGGGCGACGAAGTAACAGCGACATCTGACGATAGGCAACTGCATGCTTTGATAGATCATCATAGATAATAATGGCGTGCCGACCATGGTCTCGGAACCACTCCCCCATCGCACAACCGGCAAAAGGAGCAATGTATTGCAGAGGAGCAGCTTCAGATGCCGTAGCAGCCACGACAATGGAATATTTCATAGCATCGTTCTCTTCCAGGGTCTTGACTAACTGAGCTACTGTGGACCGCTTCTGTCCAACAGCCACGTAAACACAGTACAACTTCTTTGATTCGTCATCCGACTTGTTCCATATTTGTTGATTCAAAATTGTGTCCAGGGCGATAGCGGTCTTTCCAGTCTGTCGATCGCCAATAATCAGTTCACGTTGGCCTCTGCCAATAGGCACCATGGCATCGATAGCCTTTAGGCCAGTTTGGACAGGTTGGTTGACGGAACGGCGAGGCAAAATACCAGGAGCCTTGATTTGGGCACGACTTCTTTCGGTAGTCTCGATGGGTCCCTTGCCGTCAATAGGGTTACCCAGTGCATCAACCACACGTCCTAACATCTTAGGACCAACAGGAACATCCACAATTTCGCCAGTCCGCCAGATAGGCTCACTCTGTTTAACAAGACGATCGGAACCAAAAAGCACAATACCAACATGATTGGACTCCAGGTTCATACACATCCCCTTTACTCCAGATTCAAATTCAACAAGTTCTTCAGCTTGAACGTTCGTCAAACCACGCGCGCGAACAATTCCATCACAGACAGACAAGACATGGCCAGACTCAGCAAGGTTAGGTGACCCTTTGAGCCCACGTATCCTCTGCTCAAGCAGTGAGGATATTTCACCGGATGGGCATTTGACACAACGGCCAGATGAAAATGGCTGCTTCCAGAGAATGGCCAGTGAGCTGGTAGGATTAGAAGTTGATCTGCCTCTTCTGGGAATCAGAGTAGCAGTGGCTAGGCGATTAAGGGATTGCCAAGTAGATTTGGACATTATTGAATAGTTTTGAGGCTTCAAGCGCGGCAAGTGCTGAAGAGGAAAATATAGAGCAGATAATGCTGTTAGTGTCCCTTAACATCAGATTATGGTGTCATTATGACGAACTCCGAACTCTATAATCTTTACCATGGTCGCGTCCATTCGGTAAGTTTCGCGTTATATTAGACAGTGGTTTGGCTATTGAAGGGTATGTTACACACACAGTCGACAAGCTCACGAGTCAAAACATGACGATATGTAAAGTATGTCCTTGTGCGGTCCGCATGTTTGTTGTTGTTTGCCTGTTCTACTACACTTACATTTGCTACATACAATTTGCCAAATAACCACGGAATGCATCATTTTTCAGATCATATCATCTTACTGATCTTTTTTTGCTTCCTCCTTTTAACGGGGCCTTTTCTGCAATTTTATGGTTCACAAATAAGCTGGTAAAAATGAAGCTAGCTAAAGATATTTCATTGGCGAATGGCATAGGTATTGTCAACACTATATGAGAAAAATTGAAATATCAGATAGCAAACAACAGAGAGAAAAATTTGCGGCAGTAAGTAACCATCTGTCAGAATATCTGCCTTGTTAGCCGTGTCACAATCCACGCATATCCTGCCAAGCTTCCTTACCTTATACCCTTAGCGAATCCCCCGTGGGCCTTGCGACTCATTCCTGATGCCCTGTCGCTCAGCGTTCTGCGTTATTATAATGGTTAGCCATATTCTACCTAAAGCATGATAATAAAGCGAGCGGGGATTACAAACGATGTTCTCCTGGATTTCGCCTTGGTCCAAGATTTTCGCGATAGCTTCGTTATCATTGGATGTTCCGAACTCGTTCTCAAGTGTGGCATTGCTGGCTTCATTATGAATCCCTTGAGGTCCATGTCTAGGCAGATTGCAGAATTTGGTTAATACTTGACTCTATCTTCGCAATATGCACGGGTTGTATCATGATGGAGCACCTACTGAGCAGTGAATATCTTCCATCCGTCGAGCACCTGCGCTAGTGGGATAGAATGATCCCCCCTCCATTTCTGCACAGCAGCAGCATCTTCAACCATTATAACAAAGTCTTCAGTCCGTCCTTTGTAAAAAACTTTGGATTGTAGTGTGTTCCCTCGGGTCATTCTGAAATTATTTAATTCTTGTTTTTGTTATGATTGCTGATTGCTCCTTTCGAGTCAAGGGGAACTGGAAATTTTTAGAACAGAGTATGGGAGTCTTTCCTCCAAATTCATAAGGTCTGGGCAAGACAAAAATGAGGGGGGCCGCCCCCCAATCTTAACTTCGCATCATCATGACATGCCAATTTTAAGACACATCTGAGGAACGCTTTCCTTTTCGTAAGCTCAGATATGTATTTTAGCAGACTTCATAGTTGAGTGCTCGAGCACACAAAGTCGTTACGTACGTGGCGGCTGGTTATTCAAAGGTCTTCAGACGTCAACGCAGGGCATGTGATGTCATTGCCAGGCGGGCAAGCAGGTCTACCGAAAAACGCGTCTGGAGGGTGATTCTCCTTTTGAACGCCTTGTCTCAACTTTGTCTACAGTGATGGAAACACTGATGAGCGCCTTATCCTAGCAGTGGAAAACACTGACTAAAGAAGCTTCTCTTCCACCATGGCCCCCAAGGATACTTTCTTCCGCTCGGTAGATATGAGCTTAATCCAGCTCTATATCGCCAACGAAAACGGACGTGAAGTTGTCAGGGCTCTAGGTGAACTTGGTCAAGTCCAGTTTAAGGATGTAAGTTAAAGATTCAACGCCAAAACTAAGATGCACCAGGCATGGCGAGAAGGCTAATGATGAATCTGAAATAGCTCAACCAGGATACGAATGCCCTCAGAAGAACTTTTACTGGAGAGATTTCTCGCCTGGATAATGTGGAGAGGCAACTGCGTAGGTGGATTGGATTCCGGTTGAGCTGTTGCATCTGGTCGCGCGACGCTGACCCGACCGCATACAACAGGCTACTTTCGTTCCCAGCTGGACAAAGCATCTATTCTGATACCAACTTTATCTGAATACTCCGACACAATGGCAGATAATTTGACATTGGAGATCAACGAGCTTGCCGAACACATTGGGTGTCTAGAGCAGCAAATTTCTTTTCTGAATGATACCTACGAGACCCTAATGCAGCGTGAGTTAGAGCTGACCGAATGGCGCTGGGTGCTATTAGAGGCTGGCAGATACTTTGACCATGCTCACGGCCCAAGGGAAGAGATTCGCCAGTCGCTTAATAATAATGAAACGCCTTCCCTTCACGACGTTGAACAACAGGCTGGCCTGGGTAATGATACTCTGGGGCAGCGGGGGTTCCAGCCTATGAGTATTGGGATCATTGCTGGAGTTATACCACGAGTTAGGATGGGACTGTTACAACGCATCCTTTGGCGAACATTGCGTGGTAACCTTTACATGAATCAGTCTGATATCCCCGAACCTATTATCGATCCAACCAGCAATGAGGAGATCCTCAAGAATGTTTTTATAATCCTTGGGCATGGAAAAGACATTATGGTGAGGATCAGAAATATTTCTAAATCCCTCGGTGCTTCTCTGTATAGCATTGATAGGGACTGCCGGCTAAGGATGCGACGTATGCATGACGTGAGCATCCGGCGGAATGATGTGAGGAATGTGGTGCAAAAGATAAAACTCAAACTTCATGCAAAACTCACGCAGGTTGCCCCCGCTCTAGCGGCTTGGGTGACTATTATCAAGAAGGAAAAGGCTATTTACGGCACACTAAATGAATTCTCCTATGACCAGGCGAGGAGCATACACATCGCGGAGGCATGGTGTCCTACCAGCTCCCTTCCATTGATCAAGACGACTTTGTGGGATATTAATGGCCGCGCCGGAGTGACCGTGCCCACCATTGTTAATCAGATCTGGACGAATAAGACACCGCCCACCTTTGTCAGAACTAATAAGTTCACTAAATGCTTCCAGACAATTGTCGACGCATATGGTATTCCAAAATATGCGGAATCCAATCCTGGATTGTATATGGTTGTTACTTTTCCCTTCATTTTTGCTGTCATGTTTGGTGACTTTGGCCACGGTGCATTAATAACTATGGTTGCCGCTGTTCTGATCTATTGGGAGACGAAGCTGGGAAGCACAAAGCTGGAAGAGATGATTGAGATGGCTTTCTTGGGTCGCTACATCATGCTGATGATGGGTTTATTCTCCATGTACACTGGTCTAATCTACTGTGATATTTTCTCTAGGTCGTTCACCATCTTTCAGAGCCAGTGGAAGTGGCCTGACAACATTCGGCAAGGCCAGACAGTCGAGGCCTCACTAAGGGACGGCTATCGTTTCCCGTTTGGAGTGGACTGGAACTGGCATGATGCCGAGAATACCCTCCTTTTCACTAACAGTTTGAAAATGAAGATGAGTATTCTCATAGGTTGGGCACATGTGCGTGCTATATGTGTTTAAGAGATAGATTAATAACACGTCCCAGATGACATATGCCCTCTGCTTGCAATATGCCAACGCCCAGCATTTCCAGTGCAAGGCCGACATTTTAGGGGATTTTATCCCGCGAATGATTTTCTTTCAGTCAATTTTTGGCTACCTTGCCTTTGCGATTATCTATAAGTGGTCCATTGATTGGGAGTGTCGTGGCCAGTCCCCACCAAGTCTTCTGAATATGTTGATCTCTTATTTTTTGTCCCCTGGCGAGGTTCAAGAACAACTCTATCCCGGTCAGGCAGTCGTACAGGTTATCCTATTGTCGCTTGCTGTTACTCAAATACCTATCATGCTTTTGTTCAAGCCATTTTACCTCCGCTGGGAATACAACCGTGCCAGAACTCTTGGTCACCAGGGCCTTGGACGGCTACCAAGAGTAAGCGCAGTGGGAGATTGTGATTTGGGCCAGCGCGTCACTGGATCCCGCGATCCCATGGTTGATGAGGGTGAGAGTTTCGCCGTGGCCGTTCAAACCATGGGGGAGGAAGACCGCTTAGTATTTGATATCAGCGAGCTCATGATCCGCCAGGTTATCCATACTATTGAGTTTTGCTTGAATTCAATTTCACACACCGCTTCCTACCTCCGTCTGTGGGCCCTTTCTTTGGCACACCAGCAGCTTTCAGTCGTCTTGTGGGACACAACAATCGGCAGTGCTTTTAAAATCGAGTCATTTACCACCCGTGTGATTACGATTGTCGTCGCATTCTACCTGTGGTTCACCATGACAATATGTATTCTGTGTGTGATGGAGGGTACTAGCGCAATGTTGCACTCTCTTCGTCTTCATTGGATTGAAGCTATGAGCAAGCATTTCATGGGTGATGGGCTACCATTTACACCATTTAGCTTTATGGCATTGCTTGCCGAGGACCCAATTACATGCTAATGGAATACTCATCATGGTTTTCACGTTGGGATTATATATCGGCGGCTCCTTCCCCTCTCTGCTCCTCCCTCAAGCTCATTTTTCTTCAAAAGTGCGCCCACAACCTCAATGATATCCTCCAAAGACCGGATGAAGATTGACACGTTACTCAATCCCAGTCATCGATCTGAGTCGTCCAGTAGCTCATCTTGCCTCTATCTCCCGTCTTCCTCGGAGAGACCCAATCGTCTAGTGGCGCCACTAGAACCAAATGGGGAATTTTTTGAGACGACAATGAGTCATCAGGGTAGTTTCCGACGACACGCATACGAGGCGCGCCATGTGCACGGTTCTAGGCCGGATAGTTGGTCTGAAAAACCTTGTTCAGAGGTCTCAGCGCGAGTTTTGCCGTTTGCCCTACGACATCGACGGAAAGACTTGGATACGCATGCCCCTTGAAAGGCTGTCGCGAAGAGCTCTTTGGCAGCCGCGAACTTTGAACCCATTACTTAAAGGCCCACCTTGCTTCTCTAAACACGGGAGTGAACTCTATTTCGCCTCCGTTTCTGTACTGATTTTAACGTCAGGTAGTGCTGGTCAAACTGATTTCTAACTGGGGCAAAGAAAAAACTAGTAAGCCTGCAAGGTTCTACGGCATATGGCTGCGGAAATTCTCTTGTTGATATGCATGGAGACAACAGTTCCACGCTCATCACTAGACTCACACCTCATATACAAGCGACCATTGAGATACTATAGGTTCTAGATCTGGCATCGTTGCCTACTCGGATGCCTCCGGGCGGGATGGCCATCTGCGCGCCTCTGTTGCCGAGATCATCACCGAGTGCTACAGGTGGGACTAATTGAGCGCTGGTCAGTCCACGTCGCAGAACTCATAGGCATTGTCCACGCCAATTAGCACAGTACTCAAACTGTCCCACCAGCGCACAAGCAACACGAATAGAAGACCAACTACCGCAACAATCCTGTGGGATAGCAGATCAGCATTGCAAAGAATATAGAGCGTACAACACCAGTCCAAGTATCCAAATTCCATCGGGACCAACGTTATCAAATATTTCCCGCTTAATTTCAAGATGGGATTGTGCTCTCTCGCATTTTCCAAGGCTCCAATAATGCGTTATTCTTTAAAGACTTTATTGAAAAACTCACGGCGAGGAGGGCAGTAATGTAGTCACACTATTGACTCATCGCTGAACTGATTATCTCGCTAGGAAATGGACATGGAACTAGCCGAGGACGGATCACCAGGGATGACACCCCTGTTCGAAACCGAATAGTCTAAACATTTTGTCTATACGAGCTAGACTGGGCGTCAGGTGATTCATGTCAGGAACGAGCTGAACGCGGGGTACTGCATTTGTCGCAGCATTCCATCAATCGATTGATCGAGAGCCCGAGACTATTTAGAGAAATCATGGCCTTATCCACGCCGCTCCTCCCTACGGAGCTGATCCTGCAGATCATCGAAGCCCTATACCCTCGGAATCGTTCACCTTCCTCCCACCTCACCACCTAGTGACTTGCACTTGAAATCCATAGTAGATCCAAACGAAACGCCACTATCACCCTGAATAAAGTCGAACAGATAACTATTTGGAAAGACGGAGTATTATTTAGGGAGCAGTCAATTGTGGTGAGACATAGCAGACCTCAACCACTAAAGACGAACCCGACGTACTCCAATTATTGGCTCCGACGTTCCAGCCCCAGAGGCAATGAGAGCCCAAGGATATTGGAAATTCTTGCTCATCGACTTCCTAATGAGCATCCATTGCTTAGGCGGGGCGATATAAGAATGGCTAGCGAGGACGAGGTCTAATTCGAGCGAATTGAGAAATCTCAGCATCTCTCTCCGGCCCCCTTTCAGTGCGCAACTGGGTCTGTGATGTGCTTGGGGGTTCGGTGGGAGACTGGGTATCGGGGCGTCACACCGGGAAAGCAGACTACTCCATAATGATTGATCTTACCGACAGAGCAAAGGAACTGTTTTGTTTGGGGATATTAATAGTCATGTTTTATATTCTTCTAATCAAATATCACTTTGAGAGATCCTGATTCCCGCGACTAAGAGCTAGAGCGCAACGAGGAATACGTCTGATCTTTTTTTCTGCTTTCTCTTGATAGCATTCCCATGACGAAATCGAGGCCAAGGTGTGGTGTAATAGTTGGCTTACTTACTTTTAAAGTAATCTCCAGGCAGCGGCATGGTTACACCCTTGTCACCTGAAGAGCGAAAGTTAGAGGAACAGCCGGACAGATCAGGCTGGATGGAGGAAATTGCGACCCCGAAGAAGCAGGTCAAGAACTTGAAGCCCGGGATGTGCTTCCAGTGCTAGAAGAGGTGCTTTGACCATAATGGCGTGAATCTGCATTTCTGGACGTCGCATTTGAAGCATCAAAAATGTAACTCAAGTATTGAGACGGAGTTCCACTACCAGATGCATCTACAAGGGCATGCCGATTTAGTTCACCTGCTTCGTACATCGCCATACTGATGACAGTTAACTCAACTTGAGACAGCCACGTATCCACGTGGCTCACGGTATTTATTTTCGCTTGCCTTCGTGCCTACTGATGGTGAAGCTCTAGCGTGATGATCAAGCCAAGCTACCTACCAGCCACCCTACTTGCTGCCCCAGTCGGGGGAAAATTGTTATAATTAGTTGTGGCTATAAAGGCTTCTGCATTCCTGGAAACCAACCATTGAAGGTGCCACGATTCGCAAGGCAGAATGGTACAGCTCATGGGGAGCATATAAAGGCTTGGTGCCTCCCTTGACCACTCTTGTCTCGTTGAGTCGCTCATCACCTTGATCTTTAAGTTCAACATGATCTCAAAGGTTGTTACACGTTGTCAAACTCAGTTTATCCGAGCCCGCCTTCGCGCCTTTGGGCACCTTCGAAGCGACCAGGAGCAGCTACTATGTCAAAGAGCCATGGCATACACTGAAGCAAGTTTACACGAGAAGGCCTGCGAGATATGGCTCGCGCTGCTACAAGCATGCCCCCTCCGATATCAATTCCAGGATGGATTTTCGGATGCTGCCCGCCCATTATCAGCTTTTCGTCGGCTACAGCTCCTAGACGAAGCCTTCCCAGATAATAGACTGGAGCACGACTGGGTCCAGTGCCAAAAGGCTATCGCATATACCGAGAATGGCTTACACGACGAGGCTTGCAAGGGATGGATTGCACTACTTTGAAAGGAGAATGAACGACTAGTCTTCAAAGAGGGTTTTCTCAAAGCAATCCAACCACTCCCTACCGATCAGCGTTTGAAGCTCTTACAGCGGGTGAAGAACAACGAAGCTGTTCTCTGGGTTGACCACTCTATCGCAATGGAGTATTATTCACGGGAAGACTTTGAGAAGGCATATCAATCATTCAGCTTCCTGTTCAAGTCGCAAGCTACCGAGGCGTTAACGGACGCAAAGATACCACTGATACATTCTATCGTACGCGGTGATAGAACGTCAATCAGAGAGAGGCTGCATCAGCTGCCTTCTACGCTAAAGTCGGTGGAACTCGGACCAGAATCAACTATACTCGAGTGTTACGACTCGCTCCTTGAACTTGGCTATATCGGAGAATCTGCAGAGCTTTGGATCCAGTGCGCGAGGAATAATAGATATAATCGTTCTTTTTTGGCTCGACTTTGCAACTCACTACACTTACGGCTCGAGGCACAAGACTGCCTAACAATTTGGAGAGCATTTGTCGAGGCCAGCCCCAATAATACTCTGCTTCTAGCCGAATTCAAGATTGCGTGTGCAACACACTTGGATGACATTGTTGTACTACATATGTTGCAACAGCTTGTCGCCCGACATCCTGAGAATACTGCACTTTTCTCAATGCTTGTTCAACACCTCAAACCGGCGGACGTTTTAAGAAGACTGGCTGTGTGGAGGGGCCTCACAGCAGAGCTTCCGCATAATAGGCATTTTCGCAATGAGCTGTACCTTTCGCGCAACCTGGCAGGTGTTGGAGTCAGCGATTCTGATACGCTCTGTATGATATGTATGGAGAATGACATGGACACTTGCTTTGCGGCTTGCGGGCATGTCTGCTGCACACAATGCGCGGCATCAATGGACCGATGTCACCTATGCCGAAGTACGATAAGGAAGAGGATCAAGATCTACGCCGTGGTTAGCCATGTGCTCTGAGCCTCGGGAATTGCCTGTCAATGCGCCGCAATGCGCTGGAAAGTGTTACATCGTCCAGTGGGCGGACGGATAGGTGGCTTGTTTCGTCGCACCTTTTTCTCAGCACAGAAATGCTGTCTAGGTAGACAGATTCAGCCTGGCCCAAGCCGCGAGCAGCCCTGGCTCTTCCATGCATCGGGAAATCAAGTAGCTTTGCAAAGCAAGTATCAAACTTTTTTCCCTGCTTTAGCCTGATTTCGTGGTGCGCTTTGTGGTTTTGCCTTGCTTTTTCCTTGTGCTCTGTGCTTCTTTTGAGCTTTCCTTTGCGATTTCGCTTGAGCCTTCTTTACTTCTGCCACTTTTTTGGGTCTTTTCTCTTGCGTCTTGGCCTGGACTATATTTTGTGCTTTTCTCTGGTCGTTTGTTTGAGCCTGCCTATGTAATTTAGGTTTCTTTTGAGGTTCTTCTTGCGCCTTGTCCAGGACCTTTCTTTTTACTTTACTTATCACTTGAGCCTCTTCTTGCGCTATATCGAAGGCGCTGTGCCTAGCTTTGATGATTTGGGCGGATATAACTTTGCCGTGCTCACTTCTATCCGAGCCCGTTGGCCTTTTTGTGGCGTTTAGATTTCGCTCTAATTGATATTCCTCGCTAACTTCATCTTCTGCCAAAACTTTGCCGGCTCGTACGTATATCATAGCCATAATAGTGAAAGCAGTGAATCTGGTCAACGTGAACAAAAAGGCCAACCATAAGACGGTGAAAACGAATTCAATCGGGGCGACCTATATCAACTGGTGAGAATCAACTGGATAGGTAGTATATGCACGCCCAAACCTTTTTTCTCTCACTCCCATGAGTATCCCCTTCTGTAGGGACACATTGTCCCGAGTGAGCTTCCAACTGACGTAATCGCAATTGATCCCTACATTTTCCAACAGCCCTCCAAGCCCTCCGTGTATTTCGCAGTCCATATAGCTTAATCCACGTGGAACTTCTGTCCGTAGGCCATGTCTCGTATGAGAACTCTTCGCTTTCTGTTACTGTTGGATGAACCATGATAATCTGGTCCACGGCGCAGTTGCCTAATCGACCTTGAATGATCGGCTCCTCTATTAATTGATAGTTCGAGAGGCCCGATGGGTGCAGCCGTTGAGGTGGTGGACGGGAAAGTAATGTCACATATTCATACCTAGCTATATGCCAGGCAAAGATAGCTGAGGCTCCATGGATATACTTTTTCCATTGATGCGGGGTTTTTTCCGATACCAGGCAGTCTGCGTGTTGTTTGTTCATCAAAGGCCCCATAGCTCTGGTAAGTGTCTGTAAATGGTGCTTGTCAGCCCATTCTTGGGCCTTATCAAACGGTATGCCACTCCAAAGCACCTGGCCATTGCGGATCCAGTTGGATTTGAATTGATAAAAGATTTGGACCGCCTCTGGAACCGTAAGGTAATGGCTAAAGACTTCGATAAGCGGGGCTTGGGATGTTTTCTGGTGATAGAGCCACCGAGAGATCTCTTGTACGTCCATTATGCGTCTTTAAACAACTGAGAGCAGAGGTTTTCAATAATAATATCGAAGTTTGGAGAGAAGTCTCTTCATACTTGAAGGGCAGTTCGACGTCACGACCTTTAGTTAGCACGAGACATAGATTACGTAATATATGAGTAGCTCAATAAATAAACCGGACCAAGGGCTTGGCAGTGGGAGAATAAACATATCAGAACTGGTGAACCCAAATTCGAGTATGGCTGCATGGAACTTAAAACTGAAAGAGCTCATGTGGACGCCGGTTTCATCTATGTTCCTAAGGCGACAAATCTGCGTTGACTTCAATCCCAGCCTTCTTGTCGTTTGGTGAGGGATGCAAAAGGTTGGTAGCTTAAAGAAAGTGAGCCGCGGTCAGTGTTGAGAAAGCCATTAGCTGAGAAGGCTATGCTGTTTACTTCCACGTCAAGTTGATGCCTTCCCCACACACATGGCCAGCGAACGTTCTCCCATCGGCTGGCGGTGGTCAAATGCGGCAGAATATTCAATACGTGAGCTATTGTGGAATCAACTTGCAGTGTTGCTTGGATGGTAAAAACACAAAGCGAAAGAGATTTGATCGAGGGGACTCGAACTGCAAGTGGGGCATCATCTGTTCTTCGAAAGAGAATGACAGTCCGAGGACCCTGCTACTGTTCTGGTACCCTTTTCTCGAATATTCGGTGCAAATAGACCAAACACTCCTGTCCCACCAAGGCCCAGCAGTACGTACAGTTAGAACGGAGTTACACTATACGCCTGCGTTGCAATGTTCGGGCATTTTTCTGTTCGACGAGCTCCTCGTTTCGTTCTCTCAATTTGTTGTTATTTTCAGCCACTCGCTTCAAGACTGCAATTGCAAACTCCGGATTTTCGGTAAGAACCTTATTTCCATTGTCCTGTCCTAGGAAATGACGGATATTGTCCGAGACCACCTCTACGATCGCATCACGGAGTTCATTCTCATGGGGCGGAGTAGCGCACCATATGTCTTGAGCAATGTTTGGGAAACACCCCAAGCTCCAATTTGATTTTGCCCAATTAGAGATCCGGCTGCTCGCGAGTGTTCGGAGAGGCAGGATAAAAAAATTGTCGGCAGCTAAATATACTCCAAAGTGATTGCGTGCTATTTCGTCCGGTTCCAGATCCGTAGAATCATCTGCTGGACCGTAGTCTTGGAGATAGCAGAACGACAAAACGCAGGCTATGATATTCACGTCGTCGGTGGGTAGGTTAACATGTGATGATTTTGCTTCCTTATCCTACTGTTAAAAACCATGGCTAGGACTTGCGAACGCATAATAACACTTACTTTGAATCCATCCTTTAGTGCAGCATCAAAAAAGTCTGACTGAGAGCAGATGATGGCGCGGTGGCATTTAAAATCATGTTCCTGACAAGATATTGTCATATCGGCATACTTTCCATCATGAAGAAGTTTCTTCATCACAACTTCAAGATCCGGGAACCCCATAGCGCAATATGTAGTACTTGGAGCTGTGGCAATGTCAGGAGTTACTGTACTACACGGCCTGCGGAACAATATCATCAAGATGATTGAAGAACGAGTTGGCGACCAGGTTACGTCATTATGAAGTCATACATTTAGCAAGCGAATGGAATCAAAATCAAGCATTTGGTATTGTTCTAATAAAAAGACATCTCTCCAAGCCCAGACCAAACTTGATCATCGAGACGAGTCGTTCCGTTCTGCATTGCTTGACCACTCTCCATCTCCTCTAGATCTTATTAAATCATACCACTAGCGGCGCTAAGATGAAGAATGCATCCAGTAAATAGTGTTAGCCTCGTTAAAATACATGCTGTCAGGATTAAAAGCTAGCATTATCTATATTGGGGTCTCATGCTGGCCAGAGGTCTGTGTATGCTGTATGACACAATGTTTATCTTTGGATTTAGGCTTGACTTGCAGGTCCTTTTCTGTTAGACAGATAGGTACTGGGTAGTATGTATGCTAAAGCCGTCAGATGAGAATTCGCGTTATATCGAGGTTGCCTACTCACTAATTGTGGGCTTTGGAAGGACCAGAATCCGCTAGGATCGATTGAGACAATAAAAACTTTCCCATTCTCTCGCAGACGAATGCCAAGACAGACGTCGGCATCACAGCACATGCTGTACTCATTAACCTTATTAATTAAGGTCTGTCGCCGGCGATCCCTTTTCTGACAAAGCCGCCTTCGTGGAGATTGTTTCTTTGTAGTTGAGTTAGAAGTCATATTGGGTGATGTGAGTATTATTATCTACATCTGGGCCACTGCAGTTGAATAAATATATTTCTATAAGAAGCCATAATATTCAAGATTATGGCCATCAGGAAAACCATGGCCATTATGGAGAGTGTCCAGGTGGAGAGACCCCTGGATGGATATGTAGTTTGGATTGGCCTCGCAAGCGCTGCCCAAACTGGAGTGGGCTTAGAAATGGCTGCAAAAATATATAAATAGCAGCCCTGTACTCTCATTGAAGTCCGACCTCACGAAAACATGAACACTATCGTTGCAACCCTGATCGAATGGGCTATCACTATGGCGGGGCTTGCCTTTTTCCTTTTCGTCTGCCTGCTTAGTACAATTGGTGGGGGCCATGGCGAAACCGTCGTGGGAATACTATCAGGGATTTTTGGCTTTGATTCAGCTAATGAAGCCTGTGAGTTACTACCTGACATTTTTTAGATGTCCTACTACTCACAAAGCTAGAATTACTATCCGTGCCTTTCAAAATCTTGCTCGATTATATTTGTACCCATGTCGTCATGAAGAACGAAACTACACATACACCAGGCAATCACGCCACGCCAATCTTGGGTCGAACTTCCGGTTAGGCCAACACTTCATATTATTTGAATATACTTCTGGTATTCGATCGATACAGAGTTGGTTCAACACATAAGATATTAGTATCTCCACTAGTATCCCTGAAGATGGTGCATGACTCAGCCTCTCTATGAGGATTTTGCATACGATGTGGACGCCTTTTGAATAGCACAATTGTCTGAATAATAACGAAAAAGATTATTTGGTACTAGAGACCTGTTTTGGCTCGTAGCATTTCACTATAAAGCCAACTCCATAGCCACTTTCTGTAAGAATTTGTAAGTTCCATTGGCCAGCATGAAGGAGATTGTCAATAGGAAATATCCAGTAATAGTCATGGTTGATCCGGATCTGTTTAGAATCCCATGATTTCATGAAGGATGTATTCAGGCTTATTGTTCCTTCGAGCTTGGCCTGACCACGGACCCTAACTATTGCCGGAAACGGGGCGCTCGTGCAAGCCTCCAGGTAATGCGGAGGGGGGGCCATTATATCCATGACACAGTCCGGAAATATATGATGGTCTGTCCAAGACGTGCCCTGATAGCTTTGAGGAGGTTAGTACCGAAGCATAGAAAAGAGTCTCCTACATACTTATAAGCGAGCCGGTCCATGTGACGTTCAAGCCTCCCACACTCTGGACACAGGGCTGAGACCTCAAAATTATAGAGTGCGTCGCGTCTTGTGTTTATGGTCGTATCAGCGCGAGATAAAGCGATTCGTAATATGCCCCTGTATGATCCTCGTGCATTGGCCAAAATATAAAGCATGATTGCATCCTCTTCAATTGTCCAAGGGTACCTGATGCGAGGGCGGTATGACTGTCCGTGGTGGTAACATCTCACTGGCATCGATATAGTTTGTCTTGCCAGAGGCTTCAATTGAGGGTCTTCGACAGGATTTAGAAGCAAGTTAATATCCATATTTGAAGACCTTTACCCACTGCGGAGGCCGGAATAATCAAGCCATAGAGAGTGGGCACCTCGTAAGAGATTCTATTATCTACTTAAAGACTCATGGTGCTGTACCCATACCGTTGATTTGACACACCAAGTCTACTACTGTCTGCTAACGGTACAGACTTGATAGCGTCCTGACAAGGTAGTGAATTGAACCACTTCGTGGGCAGGCAGTCACACCAGGCCCATTAAATGGCACATCAGGCCCAGATTCCCGCAATGGGGCCTTGTGCCATTAGTAATGAATGGCCCAATGCAGTTGGCTACAATTTACCCGCTGAAGCGGGTCCTGTGCGTCTTGACAAGACCATATAACCACCGGATTGATCTGAATGGCACACCAGCCCCACATACATGACACGTTCGTGATCACTTGGCATACCTCCTCAAAGCACGAGCCAAAGCACTCAAACTCTGCTTTAGCTCCTCAACGAGAAATGCTAATCTTCCATCTCAAACAGTTCGCAGCACAGATAACTACAGTAACAACTAACAATCCTTTGTTCCTCTCATTATCGCATTCGAATTATGGACACTTCCCAAGACTGTCATTTGCATGGAGCTGAAATCTTGCGACTAACCCGAAACATCCAAGACCTTAATACTTACTTGTCTCGTCGCAGCGAGTTTACCAATTATCTCAGTGCATGTGTCTAGAATCTCGAAACTGAACTCTCAACATCCAAGGAGACAGCTCGTCTTATTGAAAGCGAGCTATTGAATTCCAACCAGCGGGCCACAAACTTTGAGCTGGGCCTATCAAACTACAAAAAGGAAGTGTGTAGTCTGCATCACGAACTTCGGAGATCTAGGGAGCAGACCAGTCTTCTCCAACATGAGCTCTCGAAATCCAGCGAGCGAGCCAGTTTTCTTGAAAGTAGACTCCTGAAGACAAACGAGCATACCGCGTTTTTGCACCAGAAAGCCGTGAAGTCCAACAACATGGTCAGATATTTGCGAAAACTACTTTCAATATGTACGGTCCCATCTGTACAACTCATTGAAGATGGGTGTTAACTAAGGCATATAGGTTCGATGCGTAGCCGCGTACAACAGCAGATGGCAAGGCCCATGGAGAAGGCCACTGAAGTACCCGTCGAGCAACCCATCGAGCAACCCGTCGAGCAATCTGTCGAGCAATCTGTCGAGCAATCTGTCGAGAAGCCAGCCAAGAGGCCAGCCAGGAAGCCCTTAGTCAAAGACCCAGCCGAGGAGCCATTTGAGAAGAAGTTGCTTGCGAAGTCAGTCGCGTCAGGTGAATCAGGCGCAGAGGAAGCCAAGGTGCTGCGTGGTACGCGATCTGGCAAACGTAAAACCACAGCCAGAAGGACAGGGCTACGAAAGAGAGCAAGAATAAGCTAATGGAAGTAGCCTAAAAAGTTACACATCGTTGGGTAAAACAATAGTATCTAGATACAGGCCTTCTATAGTTCTTCCTGGAGCAAACAATTACTAAAAGTCGTTCTCACAACTGCTCATCCGCATCTTCTGCGCTCTTGCAGCCTGCTTCAGGCCATCGTTTGAATGAGAGTCATTGCCTCTCATCACTGGAAAGATTCAATGTGCCAGTTACTTCACGGCCCTTATTCTTTCCTTGTGGAGTAAATACCAAATACTCCACTGGAATCAACTTCTTCGTTCTCTTGATCCTAGCAAATATGCATGGATTATCACCAGTATGACGTTTCGCAAAGTTATCAAGCACTAAATTTCTATCCTGGCATCGCATCAGAACCCGATATTTATTCCCCGTGGTGTAAGTCATGGTGACATGATCTATTATCAGGATGACGGTGTCCTATTCAGGTCAGGATCATGGAGCAACGGAGGGACTTGGGAGAATATACTGTAGCATTCTCGTGGTGACGCCCATTGAAGTTCTTATTAGGGCCCCCAGACCTGCCGAGACATATCTCTCTTCGAGATTGGCTTCTCGTCGTTGGCATGGCGATATACCCCAGAAAGCAACGCAAGGTGGATCTGGAAAAGGATGAAATTTAGAGTAGGAAGAAAGCAGGCTTATATAGGCTGCCCGAAGTATCCAAGCATGTGATTTTACAACGTCGTCCAGCGTACAGAGTATTTGATTTACCTTCGGCTTTTCACTTGGCTCTCTAATCCCACATAAATACTTGTGCAGAGTGTGAATTATGATTCAAAGGGATGCGACACTAAAGTTAGATCCAGAACGAAGTCCCCCCAAGAGCATGTGGCTAAGATGTTCATGGTTAATGAATTTATAAGTCTGATGTCGTCCTTTCCGACAGCCCAACGACAAGATAAAGATCTCTTAACACTTGCAAACACCACTTTCCAGCCCCAAACGCCAGGAAAGGATGCTATACTCCATTAACACCAATCGTGACTATCAAAAGGTTGTATTACCTTGAGCAGATTCTGTGCGCCCATGAGCTGGCTTGGTCTCACGAAATCATCTGAAAGACAGCCGAGGAGTCCCCGTGAGCCTAGGGCTCTCGCCCCTAAGAGCGTCCGTACCATGTAGCACACAGCTAGGACATCCTGATATTGATACTCCTCGGCCAGTTGCTTCACCATACTGCTTCCAACGTTCGCTATTTGGCATATTAGCAATCAATCATGACCGGTAGTGGCTGGACTTTACTAACCTATCTTAACTCCACCGTCAGGCATGATAAGTATGTTGCTGGGGTAAATCGCTCCATGGCCTATATCTAGAACCTCGTGTAAGTAGATCAGGCCTTGAAGGACCTGGTGCATATTAGTCTCAACATACTTAGAGAAAGAGGTCTAGACATACACCCTTACAAACTGTCGCCACTTCAACCTCACCAATGTGGAAAACGGAGCAAATTCTATCCAGAGGAATGCCCCAATCATCGTAGATAAAAAAGATTGCGTCTTCTGCCAAGAAAACCTCCTTGAGGTTGACCAAGTTTTCATGCTCTGTTGTCCTTAGAGATTTGACCTGAATGGCATCAGGGTAAACCTTGAAATGTTTCACCATCCGTAAAGCCGTCCCGCATACCTCGAGAGCATCGAATCCGCTTGACTTCAAATAAAGGAAACCCCGATTGGTCTCACTAAACGGGTTCCCATATTTCACGAAATTAGGCCCTGGCTGCTCCAACTCAAAGGAGGTACTCTGGTTATCATCTGTCGTCATTGTTGTCTAATAGATTGAGACCTAATCCTTCCGTAGCGTGAGTATAAATAGATAATTAGGGCCATGCTTTGAAAACGAGGCACCACACCACAATAATCGGAGCCGTCCCAAATTTAGGCAATCTGATTTGGACAGGACTTCCTTGTTTCTCTCTCCCCTTTTCTTCCTTTTCCCCTTCTTTTCTTCTTATCTTCTCTCGATTCTTCTCTTTACCCCCTTTTCACTCATCTATGGTTGGTTGGTCTACTATAAATAGTCTGTCCGCCGGGCTTCTTGGACAAGGCATACAATCCATTCCAATCTCTGCTACATTAACGACAATGAGCTGGCTTTGCAAGGTACACGCCCATAAAGTGGTGAGAATTGAGACTTCCTAACGCTTCAAAGAGATTATCAGACCTCTGCTTTGTGGCCAAAGTTATTTTTTATTGCTATTGAAGGGACCCTCTTTTGGTTCGTGCATGGTCAATATGTGATCAGGATTTACGAGTTTCTTTTTGGTCTTTCACCTATGCTGCGCCTTCTTGACCCATGTCCGTAAGTTTACCTTTGGTCACAAGAATAAGCGCTAATATGGGAAGGTTGATGGGTTGTCCATCACTCTAAGTGGACAAATGCACACCCACGAAAGTTTAAACTAGACTGGCCAATTTATGAAATGAGAAATTAACTCGAATAAAATAAATCTTGCGATTCAAGTAAGACATCACATCCTCTTGGTTCTTACGGGTCGGTCTGTGGAATGCTCGGTCTGGACCTGTTCCTTGGCCAAGGCGGCTGAGCAGCTGGAGCGAGTCGCTCGATGCCTGGTGTGCCACAACCCCACGACGTGATGGGTTCCATTCTGTCGGGTCGGGCCGGTGCCAGTCATTGGCTCGTGGGTCAGCACACCCACTGGATTACAGCTCCGAGTCGCGTTCTGATTTGATAGCGTAACTGATTCCAAGCTTCGCTCCAGGCTGATATCACATGCGTTCAGAACCAAGATCGGCAAGATGGACCAGGCACTGGTGGCAATCGGCCAGCCCGGATCCATTCTGGCTCTGTCTTTGAGTGAGGGCCCACTGCAACCCTGCGCGGTTCAAATGGATTAGAGTACCACTCTTCGTTCGCCCGAACGAGGATGATCTGGTCGAGGAGCTCGCTGTCGGCTTGAGAAAATCGCTGTCCTTTGATGGCGTCTTCCAAATGTTCAACGCGCACTCCATAGTCATAAAGATCGCATAGACTGTGCAAGATCAATCTGGTTATATCGTTGTCATGCAGCAGATAGAGATTGCGATACGCGACCTGTGGGTCCCACCAAACAGGAGCTTTGGCAGCGTCGCTGCTCTCTGCGTAGCGATGGGACTTTTGATGGTCTGGGTCAATTGCTCGCATGACACAATGAATAACCTGGATACGAGTGCAGCATGTAATTTCATTTAACCTCTCTGCATAGTATTCTCGCAGCCGGGCATGATCATGGATCATTTCTAGAAACTCTCTTGGCAGCCGTGCCCGCCTTGGGCGGGGAAGGTCTCGTAGGAAGAGTAGGATTGTTCGTACGGGAGTATCAGCGGCTATTTAAGTTAGCTCTTGGAGAGACAGATGGCAGTAAGACGAACGGATTTGGCCTTCTTCAAACCTCGCTTCTAACTCCCGCAGCCTGAGTACTTGCTCGAACAAGTCAATGTGTCGAGCATCCGTCAAAAATGCTGTCTTCGAATGTAGGTCCTGTATTCCCATGGAACGAAGTATCTCGACCATGGAATCAATATAATCTTTCTGGTTAGCAAAAACTTCAGTAACAAACAGTCATCGGTACATGTACCTTTTTTTTTGGTCTCTGGTCGAGCACTCCATGAGATACCCACGAGCCGGAGGACTTTGAAAGGCATCTTCAGGAATGCGAGTCTGTAAATGTCATTGACGAATGAAGTATCATTGATCTTCGCAGGCTGCAACATATTGATGAAAGAAAGAAATGATGGGAAACGCATCCTGCTGTCTGGGGGTCATATATATATATTTATATCTTTATATAGGTAGGAGACATTGATGATCAGCTAATCAAATCCAACACCCAGCTATTTACCCAGTTTCCGAAACAGTTCTAGAAAATCACTATATCCATTATCTTCTGCAATATCCCTTGGTGTGACACCAGCATCATCCCTGCAGATCAAAGTCTTCAGCTCCAGGAGTTGGGCCGCCGGCTTCAAAAGCCCAAGTTCAACAGCGAGATGCAGTGCAGTCCGACCACCTGAGAACCTTTTATTGGGATCTGGCAGAACCAGAGATATCAATTCAGCATCAAAACACTGGATTGCCCATCTAAGTGCATGCTCTTCGTTGTAAGGGACTTTGGCTTCCAACAAAATCCGCACAATCTCAGGATTCTGAGAGCGGATAGCGGCTGCAACAGCATCATAGATACCCATATCCGCTGAACCTAAATCAACAGGAGCCCCCAAGCTCAACAACTCTCGAACCACCGAGACATGACCCTTGCGGATCGCATGATGAAGAAGAGAATCACCATCACTGCTTTCCATATCCAGAGTGGTTCCAATCACACATAATTGTCTGACCTTGTCAACGTCACCTCTGGAGCAGGCTTCCCAGAGATCAGCCTCATGGATGGTTCGCTGGATTGACCTAGGAGGGTTACCAATGACATATACCGGAAAAAAGACCCTTTTCTCCCATTTTAATGCACATTCTCCTAGAAATTGAACCATCGTATGATTGGTAGCATTTGCAAAAACGAAATCCAGCTGAAGTTGTGGGTACATATCTAGTAATATAGCAACGAGGGGCTTCCGCTCATACTGGCATGATAACGTGAGGGCAGTAGAAGCCAGGTACATCTCTTCATGTCGAAATGAAGGTAGGGACCTTCTTGCCGCTGCGCTGTTCAACAACAAGAGAATAACGGATGACTTGGTCGTTCTCAAAAAACACGAATCCATGTTGATGGGGAGTAGTGGAAACGTGCGAAGAAGGAGTTCCACAACACTCTGATGGCCCAACCTGCAGGCCTTAACAAGTGTTTTGCCTACCGCTGGATGATATGCCCAGTACTTTCCAAGCCGCAATGCAAGGGAGAGGATGTTCGTGTTCTGATTCTCAGCCGCCCAGGCAAGTGCAGAGCTACCCCCCAGGAGCCGATCTGCCCGAAAAATATGGGCTTTCAAAATCGAATGGAAACGTCTGCAGGTCTTGAGTAAACGACAGATGTCCTTGCAAAGGCAATTATCTGCGATAAGAGCAACGACTTCAAAGGGAAGAGAATAAAGAGACATGTTGATAACCATGGATTCTGGACAGTCGCAGAAACTAAATTCACTGGAGGCAGCAAATCTTATACCTGCTGCATCAAGGTGGCTTGGAGGCCAAGTAACTGGAAAAGTACTAATGCGGAACTATTCACAGTCAACAATGACACACCAGGCTGCTTCAATAACCAACCTCTTGCACCAATGGAGTGAAGATTTGTGACTAGACCATTCAGCCTGCTTTCTAGTAGCAACTAATTAGTACAATTAACCCCGTGCTGGTGTGGGACATACTCTTGTATCACCGATTCAACTACCATAGTCCCCCACTCGGGATCAACATCAAGCACACTGCGGACAAGCGCCGCGAAATCAAACTCATCAACCGTGGTCTGAGTTTTTGCTGAGGTTAATATCTGTGTGGTCGGACCGTTGCTGTTGCTTGTCTCCGGTCTCAGCGTTTCATCTGATGAAGACGAAAGCCTGTCATCGCTATCATACCCACGATAGGAGTGCCTCATAGCACGCTGGGCGACAGCAAGGCGTTGTAGGACTCCTTTCCAGAAATCAAGTCTGTACCAGTTAGTAAAACGAAGGCCGCGTGTTGAGGCGGAAGGGAATACTCTGACGGGTGAACAGGCTCCATGTTCAATTAGACCCAAGTTTCTATGCGCCCTCGATATACGGCATTGAGGCTCACGTTATTCGATTCCGAATCTAGGACGGACATCAAGGCCGCGGATATATACACACGCATTGGCTGCCACAATGTGGTACTGTACTTCGTATGATACTCAGAACTCCATAGACCTGTACTGTACCATAGTCCGCCCTCCAACTCCGATGCGCCCTACATCTGTTGACAGCGTCTGCTTGTGTCGTCGAATTCACATGCTGCTCTAGATGATGTGCCACTATCATGATGCGACATTCACTGGCCTAATGCGATGTGGGATGCGCCATCAGGTTAACGTAAGGTCTTGATCCTGCGTCATCAAGCCGATGCGCCATCCAGAGGGTGTGACATCCAGGTGCGGTATCGTCCAATTGAAATGCTGTCTTCCTGATGGGCCATCAGGACGATGCGCCATCCAGAGGGCGCGAGATTCGGGTGCTGCGCCGTCTAATTGAAACGGTGTCTTGATGATGCGCCATGCACAGGGTGTGTCATTCAAGTGCTGTGCCGTCCGGAAGCTGTGCCGTCCGAATGACGTGCTCTCCAAGCGGCTCGTGTACTGCTGCTCATGCTGCGCAGCCAACATATAATATAAACTGAATAATTTAACAGGTTACCACTCCACTGGGTTTTGGCCCCCTTTTATAACCAGACTCCTGGTGAAGATCTGCATGTAAAATATCAAGCCTGCGCCGTGCTGAGCCGCGTGCCCCACAGCTAAGGCCGCCCAAAGCAAGGCGCTTTGGGAGTACGGATACAGTGATTGGCTGCTAGTGACTCACATGACCAAAATTACATGCGGTTACTCAGATCTAGCCCTCGGGCAGGAGCCACTATGACGTCTCTTGGAACAGAGTACTACTCTACGGAGACGGAGCCCTATTCTCCGCAGCCCCAATTCAGGATTGCCAAGGCGACACGGTGTTCCCGATATCCGTTGGAAGTATCTCCGACGTTACATCCTTCCCAGATTCGAAACCTAGTGGCACATATAATTGGCTACCATGCTGCTGGGTTCTTTATCCCAGCACGCGCGAATGCAGGACCTGTCCGAAAGCCGACCCGTCGCCACAAAAAGTCTCAAACTGGAATTGTGGTCCTTGGCAGGATCGATCCTCATTCCGGCTTTTGCGAGCCATAACCAATGAGCTCTTCGAGAGTCTGTTATTATTTGCGCTCTTCAAATGTCTTGAATTAAATCTCCATGTACCTTCTTTTTTTGCCATAATTGTAACCAAGTCGTCTGCATTTAGCACATCCAATTGGAGGCGTCCGAGGCCCAAATGGACAGTCTAACCTTTGCTCTTCCAAGAACCATTTCATACTATTTGGGAAATTGCTCAGGGGCCGAGAAAACGGCCCAATTCGAAGACTTAGGGTGATTGGCTCCTCAAGCCGTTGGACGAAGAAGCGAACGGCCAGCGAGAAGTTCTCACACACGACACAGATATTATCGAATGACAGAACAATGCCAAGATTTAAATTATCCTTGTAGAAGGTTGGCCGCCCAACGTCCATCAGGAATAGCTGACGGATAAGTGGCCTTGCTGGGATCCGACTGTGGATTGTGCCCACGCAGCAGTATTGTCCAGCCTGATATTCTGGTTCGCACTCTAATTGAAAGTAGAGGCAGGAAATAAGCAACGCTCGTGTAGCTGACCTGTACCCTTCCCAGTCTTGGGAAATCCGCACCCGGCGCGAGAGCTGATCCATACAATCTGTGTCATCCATTGCGGGCAGTGGGGCTGGAAGGGATGGGTCAAACCTAAAATAGTTTCCCCGCGATCCTTCGGGGATACGGGATTCGAAATCGTCCCAGGTATTCTTGCCAACAATTGACTCCATCCAAGAGCGGAAGGACCTTGGAGCGAATCCATCCAGGAGAAAGTTCCGAAAACGTGATGCTTTAGCGTCACTAGCTTCATATCCGGTTCCAAAAGATAACAACGTCGGGGGTTTGCGTGGTACGCCAGATCCGCTTCGCCTCAAGCATGGCTAGATTAATGGGGTTGTTATGTCCTCTGATTCCACCATCTTGAAAGGAGCCGAGCCCCGTGAATGTTGAGGTCGAGAAATAACTATGAGTGTTAGAGAATTAAACATTCGATGGAGTGACACACATACGCTGGAGCAGCAGCCGTGGCACGGGCACTGTCGATTAGACGTTAGTTGCGCGCTTAATCAATTGGTACTGGGCACACTCACACCTGCCAGACGAAGGGATCATCCACAGGGTCGAGTCGTTCGTAGTCTAAAAGGGATTAGCCATCAATTTCATATCTGCGCGGCAACTGCGCTCACTTTTCCCTGCCGGTACTCCCCCGTTATAATTGGTGAAGATAGAAGGCTCTCCACGGTTGACAGAGCTAACTGTCACTGCAACCTTTTTAGATGACACACGAGACCTAGGCTCATCTAGGAGGCGCCTTGTTTCGCCAAAATGGGCTTTGAGGATTTCCTCTAAAGCCTCACTATTATATCGCCCGTCTGTTACCCAAGATGGGAGAAACCGCTTACGATGGTTTGTAGAAAACACGTTCCTTGCAAGCGTCCTAAATAATGACTTGCATTCGGAGATGCTGATGTCAAGCATCGCTAGTGTTAGTGAAACAATCCCACCAGAACTCGTCCCCATGTAGAGGTCAATCAAGTCAGGAAGAGCTATGTCTGGCCCTATCATCTCTTGGAGAATCTCCAAGACTGTTAGTGGAATCACTGCCCGTGTACCCCCGCCGTCGATGGAAAGGACCCGGGCAGCCGCTGTTGGTGGTTTTAGGCGAATAGTAAGAGGATTAGACCCACCACACAAAATACATTGGTGGATGTCATACTCGTGCTCGATCTGAGAAGATGGATTTCCAAAAGTCCGGGCACAGGTATCACAGATCATGTGCCCGCATGCCTGGCAGTGCTCGGGATCTCTCCGAAGACACCAAAAGCAAGTCCTTGTTGAGCGAATAGGTATCCAATGGGCCTGCCAAGGCTGAATGTTTCTCTTATGTATTTGCCATGCTGGTATACCTTCCGTGACCATTTGATTAAAGAGCTCATTGAGATAGTCCTCAATTATCTGACATTGAGAACCCGCAAGGCTCTCGACAGTGTAGCAGTCCCGAAATGCCACCTCACAAGCCCTTTTATACAGAGAGTGAAACACAGCAGATGGAGGAAATCCTAGTACAGATTAGCTCCTGCAAAGGAAGCAGTGTAGGAAAGGATCACGCACGATGCATGTTATCAGGATACGCGTCCAGTAAGATTGCAGAGGCGATATGCTTTGCTGTGTTGGGGTAAAGAAGCCTTGCTTGATGGGAAGCAGTGGCGAATCTTGAAATATGATACGCAAATGCACCATCCACGGGTTGACTCTTGCGAGACCATTTGATAAAGTCGAATGGTTGGTGAAGGCGGGGTATATGGAGAAGGGCCGATTCAAAGAAGGCATTAAGGTGCTCAGCAGAAAATAAAACCTGGTTGCGCTCACGAGTAGCCTTTGCATGCCGTAACTGATTGGCCAGTTCGCTCCCAAGGCCCATATAAAGAGCTTCCATTGAAAGGGTTTCTTGAGGCAAATAGAGAATCTCCAGGTCACCAAAAACCGTAAAGAATGCTGCCCCAGAGGCCGAGAGCTGGAATAGGATATCCTCTCTATCCAGTAGGGTCTCTGTGGATGACCGAGTTGGATGCCCGATGGCCTCCAATTCGAGACAGGCGTTTCAGACGAGCAGCTTCATCCGGCGAGAAGTGTTTTAGACGAGCAACTTCATTCGAAGAAAGCCTGCGGGTATGAAACTGGACTGTGTGGGTGGGGGGAGGACTAGAATCCGAGAATTGTCTATTCAGTTCAACCAGTGCGCGCTTGATGAGCTGAACCTCCGAGAGACGATCCCAAAACGTGCCGATGGTGAGTTTCGGATCTGGTGTCTGTTCTTGAGCGTTGTGTCGTTAAAAAAGCTAGTCTTTCTCTGCAAACAAGTCTTCCGCGCGAGTCCGTTGGATACATGCAGGGGCCGGAGACGAGGAAGCCACTGCAAGACCAAGCTGCGATGAAGAGGATGGGCTCCCAATATAACAGATTCTCTTGAGAATCAAAGTCTATCATGATTGGAGAAGAAAATCGGGCGCAAACTGTCAAAAACGCATGAAATTCTCAAAGTTCGTGGGAAGTCGCGTTTGGGCCGCCGTGCGCTGATCAGATCCCACTAGCCAAAAGTGGCCTTCTTGGGACTAGTACCCATCATAGTACCTATCATCAGAGCCGTGAGAGCTTTCTTGGTATATTTGCACTACCACCGCCTCTGCACTCAGGGTACCGGCTGTCTGTTTTCTGAGCTCAGTCCTTTAGATATTTAACCGGTATTATCGAGCCAAGGTAGATCCAATTTATCAACAATTCTATCATTTGTCGATATTAAGCTCCAGAATGAGCTGTAAGCTGCGGCAATAGAAGGTCTTTCCCGGTTCTTATTATGGTCGTGCTCTGAGGAAATTAACCTCATCAATTCGCAAGTGCTTTTCGTCCACCGCAGACATGCTGCCTACAATGCCAAACCCAACACGGCGGATGGAAGGCCGAGCCGGGTGCCGCAGCGCGGATGGAAAGTTTAGGCGAGCCACCGCGGCGGAACGCAGGCTAACCGTTTTGGGGGACAAATTCGCATCTCTGACCAAGTATAAAGCCGGACTCGGTATCTACCATTTGGATCTCGTTCTATAGCATCTTCAGCATCTTCAGCATTCTCAAAGACCACTTCAAGCAAGAAAGTCTTCCACAGAAAAATCGCAATGGCCCCAATCGATCTCCGCAACCCTGGCCGCCCAATCCATGTGGGTGTTGTCCTGCTTAACAGGTACGCGTCCCCTCTGCTCCGACTGGGACTCTTCGGCCTCGAAGTTTCAGCAGGCGCGAGCTCTAACATCTACATCTAGTACCACTGAGCTTCTCGACATCGCCCCCTCTAGCTTCTTCTCGGGAATCAGCCGCTCCTTCCTCAAGGACTTCCCCCCAAAGGTCTTCCCTGAGGAAATTAAAGACAAAGTCCCCGAGTTTGTCTTCCACTGGGTGACTGAGACTGGTGATGAGCCTGCCAAGCTTACCGGGGGAATGAGGGTTGTTCCCACCGTATGCTCTCCTGGCTTCATCTCCTAACTCTGTTATATATATTGATGACGATACAGGACTCCTTTGAATCCTGCCCACCCCTCGACATCTAGAGTCGAATGCCACAACTCCTTCTTCAATGACACAACGTACAGCAAGCGATCGTGGTGCTGGACAGCAGGAGATCTCGCTGGAGGGATACACCGTCGATGATCTGCTTCAGGCGCCGCAGGATTGGCCGAGTATCTTTTCGGATTGGGTTGTTGACTTGGGGAATCTACCCGAGTGAGTGTCTGTGGTCTTTTGTCTACGATAGTATGTTGGAGGAATATAAGTCTTTCTGGTTGATCAATATAACCTATATGCATTAATATTTAATACTGAGTAGCCAATATGAATGACTCGTAAGACAGGCGTTATATTGGCCGGCATGTTACCAGAGACTAGATAGGCGGCTGGGTAAAATTAGTGGGTATTTATTTTCTTTAGGTCCTTAGACGAGATCTGCAATAATTTTGGTATATACTTGCCCATTCTGGGCGTCTACAGACTACTTATAAGCACCCATAATAATAATAATAATAATAATAATAAAGGAACAGAAAGGGCAGAAAGCCAACTATAGACGATGAAAGGAGAGATTACAAGGTCCTGTATTAAGGTGCAAAGGAAGGCGATCCAACTGCCTGCTTTGTTGCATAGAATCGCGTATGGAGTAGCTTAGTAGGTGTTCATGGCAAGATGAACCGGAATGGACGAATGTGATAGTCTACTCTCAGTCAAAATATCACAAATAATCGCGGCGCCGTCGCAGGCCTGCTGGAGGCCAAAAGAACCAATCTGATTAGTCCTCAGCGGGGCCTGTGCTAGTATGCACAAAGATACGGATCTTGATCCTTGTGTATTGATACACTGTACCGCTCTAAGTCAAGATTGTAGCCTCCAGAGGTACCAAAGTAAGCTTGTTATGCTGAATAGGTCGGACTTACATCAGTGATAACTGCCTTTTGGTCAGCACCATCCGAGCTTCTGCTGATATGGACAATCCACAAATATCTAAAAATGGTTCTCTGTCATCGAGCTATTATCATGGCTTCAATGAGATTGAAAATGCCTCGTTTATGAAGGGCCTTTGAGAATTTGGAATTATTGACTTGAATCTGCTCCTGCCAAGTAATCAATATGTCCAAAATGAAATCAAGGACTTGTGAGCCAGGACCATTACTCTGAGCCAACTGATAAGCCTCATTGATGGAAAGCACGCGGTCATTCGCGAGCCGCGATCCTGTGGTCTCAATGTTTAAGCTACCAGGGATGCTACCCATAGCCGTGAGGAATTTCGCGTAGATACGTGCAACGGTAGGTTTCCCCGTTGCTATATTTCCGAGAAGGACGAAGCCAAGCCTGTCGGCTTTAAACTCTATGTTCTGCTTAAATACCGCATTGACTTGGGATTTAATGTTAAGAAACTTGGTTCTGATGCTAAACACTTCCCAGATCTAGAAGGCAAAACTTGATAATTAGAAAGCTCATACTAGCTAGAAGTTGTGCACCGTCAGAACTCGGCCACCACGTCACGAACAGCGCAAACGTCTCGAGGTCATACGCCGAGGCCCAGGGAACACTCCAGTACCCCATATTCAAAGCTATCTAGGAGACGATGGCGCTCCTCTCTCAGATCAGGGTCGAGAAAGCCTGGCCCAATATAGCATATTTTACCATGCCTCATAAATCCTCTTGTGTGTGAAGAAGTGCCTTTCTGAAACCGCAAAGGTAGCGGCTGTTATGTTCTTTGGATGGAGGTCAGCAACGAATCCCGTTAATCAGGAACGCCTAGAAAGCCTGCCAAAAATACTCCTCAGGAGAATATAATGGATAAGGACCAGAGTACTGGATTGTCTGCTGCATCATTTCGCCTATAAAGCCAAAATTCAATTCGCACCAATAAGGTACAATGTCATCACTACCTGGACCTATGGGCACTTGCTGGGACGATGGAAGTAAGGATAAGGTCGGAGCCGAATTGTTGGGCAAGAGTTCTTGGAATGCTATTTCGGGGTAGGGTTCCCAGGCGTCGGTGCCGTCTTGCTCATGATGTTGGAGTTGGTGCCGATCCAATGCAGATTTGCGTGAGAAACTGGCAAAATCGAGCGGCAATTAGAAATGTTGCAAAAGAGGTCAAAATATGAATTTGTAGAAGGTACCTCTGATGGCAGGATGCTATGCAGCAGACATAGGGCCTTTTGTTCTTGTGGGAACGCTGGTGCCGAGAGTGGCTGGATGGCTGGACGGAATTTAGCTTGAATAAGCACGAGAAGGGAGAAAATCAAGTGGGAAGAGCGAAGTAGTAAGAGAATGCCTACGTCACTGAAGGCTTTCTGGCAGGTGCTGATTCCGCAGATGTAGGGTTTTTCACCCGTGTGGGTTCTTTGGTGAATCCTTAACGAGGAGCGCTGGTGGAACCGTTTTGTACATCCTTCCTCAAGGCAGACATACGGCCGATCATCTATATGGATCTGATAGTGTTGCGAGAGGTCAGCTTTTCGGACAAAATCCTATAAATGCGTCAGGCTGTGCCGTTGATAGTAGGCCTAGTGTGGCAGACCTTCTGGCAAGCATCCCACGGGCATGTAAAATAGCGCATCTCTGGTATTAATCCCTCAGGGTTCGAACTGCTGGGTCCGGTAATTTATTGACTTCGAGGAGACAACATTGGCAAGAAGAATTAGCCAGGCGCATGCGTTAATATAGCCCCAGGCAGCTTTGCATTAGGCTTTCTACAAGTCCGGCCGCTCCTCTTGAGGTACTGGATGTGCTGTGCTAAGACCACGCAGGTGCAATTGTCACACCTGCGAATGAAACTAGTCTTAAGAGTAGTCCACTTTTCCTAGCCTAAAGCAGCTCTCACATTTTGGTACAGCTGACCGTTTTGGGTGATTTCCCGACAGATCCCGTCTTTTCAACACCTCCCAATCGGATATGGCGGCGCGTCAGCCTCTGTCTGTGCTCAGCCTGCCGATCGTTCTTCCTAATTATTGCTTGCCTGGACTCTGGAGTCAGTACCTTCACTTTTATTTAGGAAGTGTGAGGCATTGAAGGTACTAGATTCTGATTTTGCTGGCCTGGTTCGTGAGTAAGAAATGATTTAGGAGTTAAAAGCACTGATAGGAATGGGTTAATATTAATTAATTACTTGGCATTACTTGATCAGCGTCTATTCCTCTTTCAAGGCTAGATGGAGACCCCATAGAGCGGGAAACGAAGTCGCCGCGGCTGCACGATTGACAGACACTAGATTTCTCCCTTGCTGGTCCCTATGCGAAGATTCTCAGCTATTTCTTCCAGCCAATCAGGAGTCTGCTTCCTTCATTGTAGACGGCCAGATAAGGCTAGCTGGTTGCCTGCGTTGCATCCATTCTCGCGACTTGAACCTGACTGAACGCATGGACGAGCACCCACATCAATCCAGGGTCGCGTTCCTTGCTCGCTTTCCGCATAATTACAGAAGCGATCCTCAAAGCTATGATTGTAAACCAGCATCTTATAGAGCTTATATATAGCCTCTCCTGGGATGGAGCAAGATTGGGCGAAGCTGTATCCTCGTTTTGTTTTCGCCTTTGGTGATCGTTGATGACGTGGTCTTGGATAAATATTTAAGGCAGCGCAAGGTCCAAGGCACGGGCCATTCGATATCTCGGCCTGAATCCATATCCTCTTGAAGCTAGAACACGGTACTGCGCAACTGTCTCGCCTTCCTGGTTGTAGGCGCGAAGTGCAGCTCCTTCGCCCGATCTTGCCTCCAGCCTGATGAATGACTTGGTTCTGGTTTGACGGAAACAATGGATAGCTGACCGTCGTGTTTGCTTTGATGACAGCGATGTCAGCGAATGTGTTGTTACGATAACAAGCCTCGATTGTCTCGTTGTGGGATGAGAACCGCCTTGAAGCACCAGCCCCAGAAATGACGTCCAGATAGGAGGCACCATAGCCGTTGTCCCAAATGGAGTACTAACCCCGAATTACTCGCATACATACTACACTCAAATCTTCTTCGAGTCTCTCGAAAAGCCAAATTCCGGGCGTGGTGGGTTAGTGGAACGTGGGTACTTTTAACAGGCAACTTTAGCTCTGCCTGAATTTTCAGTAATAGCGAAACTCTGGGATTGGCCAAGGCGGGTGTGTCTTAGCACAAGGGGTGCGTCAAATGTGTCACAGTGCACGGCGCACTCACTGGCTGGGGGTTGGTCCTCTTTGGGCGCCGGATCGAACCTATCCCGTCAATGAAAACGGGCCCCTGCCGCCTGCCATGCAGGATCATAGCATAGGGACGGGGTCATTTCCCAGCATATGTGGCGAAGTATCCTATGTAGGATGGCTGATCAAAGAAGGGAGGAGAAAATCAACATCTCTTATCGTGGAATTCGCCACGAAATACTATGCAAACCGGGCTATCCGGGAAGGGCTGGTATTAAGCGCGATTCACCATGACTGTGTCCTCTACGGCCGGTCATGCAGGCTCAAGTAGTGCTACCAGTGCCACGAATACGGCCACATCGGACTTCAGTGCGACGCCGAAGAGCGATGCGGATACTGTGCAGGCATGCACAACACCAAGGAATTCATGGCGAATTCATGCTACGCACAGGGCTCCTTGGGCAATTTGGAGCTGTACGCAAGGAGGTAATAGACGAGGCAGAGCACTGAAGTCATTGGGTACGGATACGTAGAAGACTATAGAGGGTTTGGGGAACCCTGGACAGCTGTCTAAGCGGAGCCAAACCCTCTGGATGCCGACAATTGTGGACACAAGTATTATCAACCGCCCCGACCATATTCAGTGGTGGGGCTTTACCCGCATATCCATGGATATTATTGGCTAGGACGGTGCATGAATTAATCCTAATCCGAATCCAAATCCTAGGAAATTGCCGCGTCATCAGTAGGCGGTCAGACAGCGATCGCCCTCGTGTCAGCATGAGTTTTGACCGCCTATTGATGGCCGCAATGGAGATCTGGGAAGCCAACGCGACTGATAGTAAGCAAGTTTAATAACTTACTTTGTTGGGCTTAGCAAATGACTTGACCTTGGCTTCCAATTCATCAAGCTCAACCTCTGTTCCATTATAAAGAATAGCGATTATCGCCATCAAGGCCTTTTTTTTTTTTCTCGGCGTGTTTGAGCTTCTTTTCGACGGAGCCATCTCCTATTCCTCTCCCCATCGTGATAACCTTCGATTGGGATATAGAAAGAATGGCCCCGGTATTAAGGTAATGTTTCTCGTCCTCTACTCAATTATTGGAAGGCACTGACCTGGCCTGTTTCCATTCATGGAAGATGGCCCTCAGCAATACAGTGGACCACAGCGGTCGATAATAGAAAAATACCTCAACAATGTCAGTGTGGTCCAGAACTCCCCGGGGTCATTAGGAAAAAGACCAGAACACTCACGTCCACCAGCTCTCAAGACAAAGTGAAACTCTGTACTTGCTTGTAAAGCGACTTCGGTCTGCAGCCCGTCATGAAAAAGTTGGGTCGCAAATTTGGATACGCTGGAAGAGAATATTGGAAGGCTTCACCAAACCATGGACTTGCAGATGGAGAGATATTGTTCAGGGTACAAGAGCTATTAATAGGGCTGTCATAGCGCCGGTTTGCAGGGCATTGGAAGCGCTCGATGGTTTGGCGGCTCACATTTCCCGCTAGGAAGTGATGGCCAATTAAATGCGTTGTACAGATATCAACTCTGGGTGACCAGAGCTTGCCAATCAGTATTAGAGCTTGGGAGCTAGAGTGGACCCAGTATGCGTGGTTCCGAATGAGGTACTGGATAATATTTCCGCTTAGTGTCATTGCCGGAATCGCTTCCAACGTGCAAAGCATGTGCCAACATTCTCATACGCAATACGTCATTATTGTGGAGTCTGTATCTGTAAATGTCCCAGAAAGTGTCCGTTAAGTCATAACCCTGTCTTCGAAGCTAAAGCCCCTGAACCGAGTCGGAAAATATTTCTGGTGGCTCGAGAAGTCCCACGAATTTCGCACTACCCCAGCCACCACCTATAGTTAACTTATTAGCTTCCTTGCGTTGTAAGGCCCAAGCAGCGTTTATAAAGTAATGCCCTTGGTAGTGTCTGTCATTCCCCGTTACTCTCAACTTTTTCTTTTCTTTTACCGTTCGTGTTGCTGTGTTCCCTCGTTTCCCTTCAGTTTGTGCTCTAGTGCGACTGGGTTCCTAATGCAACCATTTCGATCCATCGCCCCGTTGGGCCCAGGTTCAGAAAATGCTCAGTACGTTGGTGTTTCAAGGCGTCGCAAGGCATCTACAGCTTGTAATGAGTGCAAGAAACATAAGTCAAAGGTTTGTGCTATGTTGAAACATTCCCTTGAACCCATGGCCTGGTCTACCCTTACTGAAGTTTCCTGCTCAGTGCAGGGTTCGCGACGATGAATCGGAGTGTGATAGATGCATACAAAACCGGACCGAATGTGTTGTGGACGCCACGGAAGACCAGCGGCGGAAGATAGCCCATAAGCGCAAAGTGCAAGGCTTAGAAGAGAATGAAAAGCTACTTTTCCGCCTAGTGGAAACCCTGGCAGAAGCCCTGGGTGGGAGTTCCGATACTCACATCAATGGCCTGGTACGCCTGGTCCGGAATAAGGCGCCGCTCGAAGAAATCAAAGTTTTCATGGAACACGCGGACCCTGTTTCTAATGAGAATAATACGGATGCCGCCATAACGCTAATGGCCCATAATGCGATTAATTACAAAGCATTTGACTCTGACACAATGGACGAGAGCACTGACGGATCTTTTTCTGATCTGCCGCCAAATTTTCAAGAAAACGGCAGCTACGCTAGGCTAGACATAGCAAACCTCATACACAGCAATGAATCCATGAGAGCAACAGAGGCTCATCGGAATTATACTTAACTCTTCAAGAAGTCCCACCCCGGAGCCAGCTGGGTCTGCGCAATAGATCGACTTGAGCGTGGCAGAGAATAACATTATCTCCTTTGTGGAAGGTACGCGCCAGAGCAGTGGTTGAAGCGGGCTCGACCAGCTTTATATAGTTGTTGCCAGGCTGTTCGCGAAGGTTTCACAAGAGGAAGGATAATATACAAGACACCAGCTTTATTTGCTGAATATTATCTGCCATCTATTCCTCCTCTTTCCTCCTTCTCTGCCACCCCAGCCAAATTGAGAAGGTAAAGGTTGTAAGTAGAACTGTAGAAAGGCCGTATATCCAACATAGGTCGGATACTAAGAATGCGAGACGGCCATCATTCTTAGCCTCAAGAGCAAAAAAATTGGTGCCGAAGAAGCCGCAGACCAAGCTTGCTGGAAGATAAATCATAGTGACTATCGAGATAGCATACATGGATTCGCTGTCTTTTTTCGTATCCCTTGCAATATCGGCGTTCTTCCTTGCTATCTCCATAGAAGTTAGGCTGTCACGATTGGCCGTGAGATTATAGACCTACGCTCTTTTTTAGCACTGAGATCGGTAGTTGCTTCGGAAGAGCTTACCAATTCAACCAGATTTTGGGCTCTTTGCTTGCGATTTTTACATCTTCTCCTCCTATCTTCGCAAACATGCTGTAAAGAGAGGAAGGCCCTCTGTAAGTGGGCCTCGGACTCGGCATCGAAGGCAAACTTGGCCTCAAAAGAGGACTCGCGGGAAAGCAAGTCAAGGTCCATAAGAATCTTGCCAATCAATGAATAATCAGATTCGTTGGAATGCTCCAGGGTGATCAAAGACCGCAAAATTTCGTGCAAATCCTGAACTTGCGGGCCGAAACCATCAGCAGGCCTCGTCTTGATCAAGGATCCATCGAAGAGCTGTGATTCAATTGCAAGGAGCTTATGGAAGGAATTGTTCAGGGGTTTATTCCTAGTGTCCACCACGTGATAAAGAAGAACAAAGTGGCACCAGAATGGATGAAGGGAGAGTGATTGTATTGCTGACAATCTCTCGAGTCTTCTAATGGATTCCACTGTCTCTCGGTCCCTATCTGGTATGGTGAAAGAAGATGCCACTTGTCTCTCTGTAAAAAGGCATATCGAGCGTTTGTTTCCGAGTTCGTACCGGTAATACACAAGGTTAGGCCTTCGCTCTGAAGGCTGTAGCTGACATGGGATATAATTCCGGGCCTCGGGCTGATTAGCAGTGCCAGCACTGATGCGCATGTCTTATCACAGTGAGCGGTCGCATGAAAGAGAAGTCATGGTTAACCTACCGAATACCCGATTCAAGCCGACTCCATGAAATGCAGAATGGTACGACTGCAGTTGAGGGGCTCTGAGATCCAATCCTAAGCCAGAGACAAAGTCACCATTGCCTTGGTATTTCCGAAGTTCGCTCAAAGTGTCAGAAGAAATGACCCTAATATATCATCTATGAGCATAGCGTCTATGAAGAATGCCAGTGAGCCTACAGAAATAATGCCTGTGCTTTTGCTGGCACAGTTTTCAATATTTCCTGCGCTGCTGTCTGAAAACCGCTAAAATCCTCAACTACAGAAATTATTAGCATAATGGCTTTTCTGTACGGGAGGTTAAACCTACAATCTCGTTGTCTTAAAAGTTTAACCTCAGTCCTCTCTTGACTATCCCGCCGAAAAGGGCTAAAGCACAAAAAGTCCATAATTTGAGCATCAGCTGTAACTAAACGATGTGAGAATAATGAGCTTGTAAGTAGTTGGAGGGGGATCCTCACGTTTGTCCGAACTCTGGGAGCCCATCGTCAACAGCGATATCCCTGGGAATTTTTCCAAATATGTTGAAGGTTTAGATAGCAAAAGAGCAGCAGAAGGTTAAAAGCTATAGGACGCTTGGAGTTCATGTATATATTGAGAGCTATACTGCTCTACCGATAGCGTATGCGCCGAACGGGCAACGCTATCTTCGCTGGAGCAATGTCAGCCAGTAATTTAAGCGCTGTTGGCTAGAGATTGTATAAATATAGGACTAGAACTGTGGCTCCGTACGAGGAACTTTGGCTTCCGGAAATGTGGTTGGCCGACGAAGGCACGGTTTAGCGTCGCAGGCTTGTCGAGATAATTAGTGCTGTGTATTGGGCGGAGAGCGATCCGAGCATGACTGTGGAAGCTGACCCACAACTGAGCGCCGCAGTCTTCTTTTGCGGCATCTTGCCTGCAGGCGAGTCGTGGTCTAAAATTAGGCAGGGCAGCGGCTAGAGCGAGCCAATCAATGATGCCTGAGCCAATGAAAGCCTGCAGGCTATCTAAAGGGCCATACCCATGAGAAAGGCCAGCGCTTAGCAAGAACAACTGAATAATAAAAAGGCAGCTGTGCCAGAAACAAAGCGAAAGTAACCCCTTTCCTTTTATCTTCGATTTCCACTTATTCTTAAAAGTCCAGCCACCCTGTATTAATCATTAACCGGCACTATAGGTAGTAAATGGAATCTGCTCCCTATCTTCGAGTTCCGCTCATGTAGCCGTCAGCGGAAATGGACTTTCCTAGTGATACTATTTCCAAGGCTAGCAAGGCTAGACGCCCAGTTCTCCTCTCGTTTGATGAGATGCTAGAATGGTTCCGGCGTGAATCCAACCAGTAGATTCTCCATAGCTATCGGCCTATCTCAGGCTCGGCTCGTGCTTCATTCTATAGTTGGTTGTATATGCACAACGAGACAGTAAATATTTATTCCCACCTTATCCCAGCTGTGCTCTTCCTACTTGGCGAGTGGCATATCCAGCAATACCTTGCCAGCAGATACTCTGGGGTTACTACCACTGATTTTATTACTTTCTCGATCTTTCTGTTAACGGCAGTCACATGCTTGTCGTTATCAGTAATATATCATACCATGCTAAACCACTCCAAACATGTGGAACATCTCTGCCTTCGACTAGACATGCTGGGGGTTGTGATTTTCATTATGGGCGACCTTATCTTGGGAATATATATTATTTTTTGGTGTGAACCTTACCCGCGTAATATCTACTGGTCTATGGTAAGTGGTTCTCTATATGGATATGGTGCTTGAGTCTAACACTTTTCTTTCTTCAATCAACAGATTGGATTTTTTGGGATGTTAACTAGCTTTCTAAAAATGCATCCCAAGCTCCAGGGCTCAAAGTATCGCATCTTCCAAGCATCGATGTTCGTGGCGACTGGCTTGTCTGGCGTTGCACCATTAATTCATGGACTTAATATGGCTTTTATCCGGGACCCTATTCTATGCAGTAAGTCTTTTAATTTCATGAATAAGAGAAATGAACCCTAACGCATGTGTCTCCAAAGACCAGGTTTCCTGAAAGTCGATATCCTGGCAAATTTGACCTATGTGGCTCCCATTCGATCTTCCACATGCTAGTAGTATGCGCCGCTGTTGTTCAGTTAATAGGGTATCTGGATGCTTTTGACTATGCACAGGCAAATCTTGCCTGCGTGTCGCTTTAGAATCTATTCTTTTAGCATATGCTTGACTGTGGGAGTATCGTCGACGGGGCTGAGCTGGCGGTGGACAATGGTTGGACGGCGGGACGAGCGGGACGGAAGAACTGGGAGTGTTTGACTCACTGCTCTGTGGAACCTGAGAAAACAGACGAAATACAGTTCGAACGAACGATGAGGAAGAAATGTTGTCAGATTATACCTAGAATACTCGACTTTCAGAGAAGGGTTCGAAAGTTCATTTGAGCTCCTAATTCGTGAAATTGCATCCAGGCACTATTAGTTTACGCGAATAGAATTGATCTATGAAGAAGACGTTAGTCATACATGAAGGTGTAGCCTAACTAGTTATACTTCAAAATAACTTGGTACTCAAAACAAGTATGGAATATTTCCTCTGCGTTGGGTCACTTTTTTGCTTTGCTAAGAAGGCCACTTTTGGCAAGTGGGAACCGACCAGCCCAAATCACTCGACCTGCGTGGCGGCCCAAATGCGACTTTCCACGAACTTCGAGAAATGCCTGCGTTCTTGGCAGTGGCGCCCGATTCTTTGTCCTATCATATCAGACCTCAAGGAAATGTATTGTATGGAGAAGGACTATACACGAGAAATCGAGTTAAGAAAGCAGTATCCGTCTTCTAAATGTGGTGGGAGAAATTCGACTATGATGATCTGACCAGCCTCAGCTCTCGTTCATGTGGCTGCCTGTGGCTGCGACTGTGGCGTCAGCAACGATAAGCACGTGATTCCACCTCCTAGTTTCCTTAACAACGGGATCATGCAGGACGACAAACGCCAGATCACTTGTCATCGAACCACATTTGCAACGAGTTTGTTTTGTACTACGAGAATTGAATGAGGCGGGAATATATCGACTCCTGGCTCAGCGGGGTTTTGGAACAAGAACAGAATCCAACCCCTCCCTTAACTCCACCACCCAACCTCGATAGGAGCTATCGAGCAAAACGGCGAAAGATGTCGCACAGGGAAACGTCGACTTCTCGAAAACACAGGCTTAATAACGACACAACTAGCTCGGTTACTGACCTTACTGATCGCACCAAGTTTGACCCTTCTATCCAGAGTTCATCTGGAACCTCACGACAACGAAGCCCAGTGCGAGACCTACTCAACGAGCTCCCTCTGTCAAGCCCATCCATTCACTGCACCCGACCGAAGTCCGTACCACTTCCTGATTCTGTTCGTTTGCTTCGGCAGGCACTGGGCCTCGATTTTGGCTTCAAGCTGATTCCGGCTCCGCTTAAGGTAACTAGACCTGGTCTTCAGAACCATAGCCGGCATACTTACGTGGTTTTCTATAATTGTAGGCCAAAATATATACCGAAGCCCCCTGATGAAGCTATAGATATCCCAGACGCCGCCTTCGACGATGACGTTAGTTTGAAACCAGAGGAACTTGATGCGTTATGGCAGGACGTGACGGAAATATACAATGAGGCGGCCGAGGCTGAGGAGCATGGGTAGGATGAGCATGCTGGGGCTCCGGAGTAATCCAGGCGCTCCTCCAAAGAGGCCTCAAGCGCCATGCAATTCTTCAAGGAAAAAACGTGTTAGTATTAGAGGTCCGTCTGTTGGAAGGCTCGCATTTAACCAAAGAACAGACAAACACAGAGTATTGACCCCTGTCTCCTCCCACGTCTACCGCAAAAGAATGCAGTCAGCAAGAAGGTTGATTACACATTTGCATTTTCCATTCGAGACCCGCAAGTGAAAGAGACATATGCGAACTTTTGGAACACTTTTCCAGATCGGACAGTGAGCCAAACGACAGACCCTTTTACAAAACGTGTTACTCTCTTTTCGGGAATTGAAGTAAAACAGTCGAATGGCGGCAACACGGAGGCACTGGTGCAACTTGCCATCTGGTTAGCTGCTGGGTTAGAGAAGTTGTCGCGCTTACAGGGTCTCCATGGGGAGAAATCAGATAGTCGCGTGCTTCTACCGGCCATCGGGTGGACAGTGATAGGGCATGATTGGAACCTATATATCGCCTTCAGAGGTTGCTTTGAAGGACAAGACAGAATCGTGAGTAGAGCCCATAGCGTATTCTCGTACCTGCTAATAGTTCTTGGTAGTATGTGGAAGGGCCTGTCGAAAGCCTCAGCCCCAGTACACGCACTTACTTGGCATCTTTATCGAGAAAACTGCGATGAGCATCGTTTTTTCGATCATCCGAGGCTCGGCAGACATACCATTGGGAGAAGAGAAGCTCTTTGGAAATGTAGACCCGCTCGCAGAAGGCATTGTTTCTAAAAAGCCGGACTTTTACGACGGCACTCTAGCGGCAAATTATGACAAGGTTGTTCGTCAAATCCTTCGCTCCTCTATTATTCCTTCAAGACAAGACCACCTCCTTGTCGCGCCCAACTTCTTCTGAGGCAGAGGGGCCGGATGGCTCTCACGCAGTAGGTGAATGGCAGGCCCTATATAACGGGGCACTTGGTGCGCGCGCAATGCATAATCTGATGTATTCTAGAGATATACCGTACTAGAGGTAAATCGCCTTCAATCTGCAAATTCACTAAATACAGGATCAACCGCCGAGGAAGATTGTACTATAGTCATGTTCCATCCTGCAGCTCAGGCGCAGAAGGGACACGAAACTCGACCTCGGCTTCTTCAAAAAAGTTACAATCACCTGTAGCACAATTAAAAAATCCTCTGCGCTGCTTTTCCCTGCTACTTTGCCCCTACCTGCTTGGCTTACCACACAGACAAAGTGGATTCTGGTTGGAGATTCCTTTTCCATCAGCCCAGCTATGGAATGTTCGGCACCGTCCACAAGAATAAAAAGGTCGTCCACTGTTCCCGTTTTGATTCCACTGTCTGGCATTGGTAATAATTGTTGGGATTCCACATGTTTTGCATAAGGGTGCTGAGGTGGCTTGAAGAGCATTGCCATATTTGCCGCCTTGCGCGTTGATGTCTGCTCCCATGTCCAAGAGTAGTCTCACAATATCTTGATGGCCTCCAAATGAGGCGGCTTGGAGAGCATTACCAAACTCGCCACACTGCGCGTTGATGTCTGCTCCCTTGTCCAAGAGTAGTCTCACAATCTCTTGATAACCTCCAAACGAAGCAGCCTGAAGGGCATCACCATACTCGCCGCCCCGCGCATCGATATCTGCTCCCTTGTCTAAGAGTAGGCAAACAATCTCTGTGTGGCCTTGTAAAGAGGCGGCCTGGAGAGCATTGCCATAGTGGCCGCCTTGTGCGTTGATGTCTGCTCCCTTCTCCAAGAGAAGTTGGATAATCTTTTGATGACCTCCAAATGAGGCGGCCTGAAGAGCATTACCATACTCGCCACCCTGCACGTTGATGTCTGCTCCCTTGTCCAAGAGTAGTTTAACAATCTCTTGATGGCTTTTTGCTGAGGCTGCTTGGAGGGCATTATCATGGAGTTCGGGGCTGTCGACGGCATCGAGGAATATCATGAAGTGATCGATTAAGGGGTCTCTACTGGGGTCATAGTCGCAATTATGCCCAAAAGTCCACCCTTCCAGAATCTCGGACCAGCTCTTTAGGACCGGCGGCAAGTCCTCCGTGGACTCTGGCATGCATTCTGGGGGATCGCCAAATAACAGATCAACCGCCGTGAGCTCATCATCAACCAGTTCTTCTAAGGTAGGGTGGGAGACTCGTGTATCCGAGCTTTCCACCTCCACACTCTCTTTCTCTGGCAGCGATAGTAGGGCGAGTCTTTCCAGATGGGATGCGATATGATCTCGAATTTCTGTGTACACGTCGCCTGAGAAACGCATAACCTCAAGGTTGCTAGCGACAGCGTGGGCTGTGGACTCAGAGATCCACAGAATTTAAAGAGCCGCCCAGCGGGTTCATCAACCCCTCCCGTGGAGTGCCGCGACGCCTGCAGTTTCGTGCCCGCTTCCAGATGGATCCAGTGGTCTGACATGTTTGTCCGTGAACTAAACGTGACGGACAGTCCCGTTCATGCCGGTACAACCGAGGTGGATCACACGGTTGGACGTGTCTGGACGCGTGCGATCGCTCGAATTTGATTGAATGAGCTGTTTGTTGTGTTTGCAGTATCAGTCACGTGATCATAGTTCTCAAGAAGGCCACTTTTGGCTAGTCGGATTCGATCAGGTCAGATCAACACGACCTGCGCGGCGGGCCAATGGCCACTCCCCTTCTGTCCTATGTGGTCTTCCTCTCAAGGGACCCGAAGCGCCTCGCACCGCAGCTGAGTTGTGTGGGAGGTGATCGTCTAAATCGGATCGCCCTCTATAGCCCGGTCTGGCTTAGTTTCCTCCCATATCCCGTATTTTTGGTCCGGAAACGCAAGCTGTTCACGCGCCAAGACCAAGTTTCTTTGTTGAACTGGACAAAGAACTTGGTTCTTCCATGGAGACGAAGAGCATAAAGAAGGAGAATCTCCTTTTTCCAGCAGAAACACTTTGACACACCATGTTTGTACGACGGTCTACCAAGTGCATGTGGTCGTTCGCTCAGAGGCATCCCTGGGGCAACAACAGCACTTGAAAAGTCCAACTCAAAAAGCCCCGCCTTTTGGTGATTGGTGCAAGACAAGAAGAGCATGTTGGAATCTCCGACCAGTGGTGCTGTCCTCAAGAGAGATGTTCGCTGGATGGCAGTCATGGCTTGAACTTGCGCCTTGGTTCTGTGCTCCACAAGGGCTGCGAAATGCGAAGAGCTGTGCCTTGGTCATTGCAGATCCACAGCCTAGGTTCCACGCCATATACCAAAGGTTGCTCGCCTGCAACAGCTGAGCACGACCATATAGCTCCAAAGCAGGACCCAAAAAGATCTGCCCGATTGCGTAAGCCAGGATGAAAATTGCCATGGAAAGATAGATTTCAAAATCGGTTTCCATGTGCAGCAATTCGCCGAGGTCTTGCAGTGCAGGAGCGATCATTGAGGAGGAGATGGGTGAGATGAAGACGAAGAGGGAGATGGTCCAGGTATTCTTCCATTTTATGCTCTTAGCCCAGTTTCTGGGGTATTCGGGGTCGGTATCGCTGCTCCATGTTACGAGGTTGCGGTCTTGAGGTTGCTTGGGAGTTGGTGGGTTTACTGCTTCGAGGTCAGTTGTGTCTGGTCTCCGACTGGTCCCGTTCCAGAATCTCTTTTCATCTTCCATGATAGTCTTGAATATGACAAATTCAAGTTAGATGAAAAGGCCAGAATATAGGATTCACTGGGAAGATTGATATACATTTTGCTAACAGCCAGGGTAGACGCGCTTCAACTGCCGAAGATAGGACGTTGAACACTTGAAGAAGCGCCTTCAAGCCAGCCTACTAACAAAATTACTAACCCACGAGAATCCCCTGTGACACTGACAGACGGCAAGACATATGCTAAAAGTGATTTTGCATGGGCTACAAGGAGACAAGGCACCTGATAGGAAATGTACTAGTAGATTAGTGATAGTTGCCCTTTCGGCTTAGCCGCCGGGCGTTAATAAATTGTTTGTTTGTTTGTTTGAATCAGGTGACTTGAAGCAAAGGCAGCAGCGATGATCCTGATGCCTACTCATATTCAACTTATTAAAAGCCATCCTTATCTACCTGTCACTTCACTGACGTAAGGCCTGGGCACCTTGCCTGGTATTTCAAGCACGCGCGGCAAACTCCATGATCGCTCGCTCCACCTGAGCACGACTGTCCAGCGCCTCGTTCTCGCTCTGGACCTCCACGCAGCGTGTCTTGAATTTGTTGTCCGTCAAAACATTATTGACTGCATCCCGGATGGCCTCAACGCTGGGAGTGTCTGTCTTCAGATTCACGGCGATCCCAGCCCATTCGCCTCGAGTGCAGACCTCGGACTTGTCTTCTGTCTCAGGAGTCAGTATCACATAGCTGCGTGTAAGATTTGTGAAAATGGAGACTCACGACCGGATCCTGCAAGAACCATGGGAACGCCATTCATGACGCCATGGAGGAACCCTCCGTACCCGGCATTTGAAACAAAGAGATCAACATGGGGTAGGACGGCATCATACGGCAAAAAGTCGACCACCCTCGTGTTGGCCGGGATCGTCACCTCATCCAGCGTCGCACCCTTGACGCCTAGGACCCCGATAACGAAGCAGTCATCCATTTCTCCCAAGGCCTCAATAGTAGGCTTCAACAACATACTGTAATCAAGCTGGAACGTCCCCTGCGAGACGAAGACTACCTTTCTCCCTTCCTTCTTCGCAGCCAACAGGTCGCCCCACCACTCGGGCAGAACAGTATCAAGCCCAATCTCCTTCCGCGGATGCGCACCGATAAAGCGGATATTGTTTGGCATGTCGCTGCGAGGGTACTCGAGACTCGGACTACACGGCTGTAACATGAGGTCCGCGCCCGTCGCCAGAAAGTCAAAGAACGGCTCGTCAACCCTAACCGTCGCCCCAAGGTTGCCAAAAACTTCATTCACATAGTCCTTCAACGCATCCCACACGGGCCTGTCCTCCTCGTACAGTACCTTATTCCGCTTACGACCCTCCTCACTGGAATCCGGCGGCAGCCCCGGCCCAAAGGGCGCATGGTCAACACTTGAGATCGTCATCGGCGTCGTGGAGAACGTAATCACCTTTGGAAAATGGGTATACCCCCTTGGCAGCGGCGCCCCGAATAGGAAAGGCCACACGCCCATGGACGTGTACTCCTGCAGTATGACAACGTCGCGCTCTGGGTCGCGCGCACGGATGTCCTCGAGGACTGTCCGGAGGACACTCATTGCCCCCGGGGTGGCGTCGACAAAGAACCCCTTTATCCCGTAGATGCGCTGCTCGTTCCCCTCGGGGAGGGAGAACATGTGCCCAAATTTCTCGGGCGTCCAGACCGTTGCCACGGGGTTGAAGATCGCGCCGACTTTGAGGATAGCGGACTCTGACTCTGCGCCTGCGATGAAGTGGACTTCGTAGCCGCGCTTGGTAAGGTTCGTTGCTTGGACGAGGAGGGGGGTTGTGTGGCCGGCTGCTGGGGGGCAGGCGATGACCACGGTGGGCTTGGATAGTGGGAAGGTACTTGTGGTCATTGTAAATGGATGAGAGGGAATTGGCTGATTTGCTGATGGTGGTGACCGTGCGGGAAGGAACCTGAGTGCTCTTTCTGTCCTTCACCATGTGGCGATTTGGCCTCTTTATACCTGGACCTGGAGACGGGAAATGAGAAATTCGGCGCGATACTAGGTAGAGCTAACATATCCTCCCGAATTGCAACGACTGGCTCAGCCGCACATTGGCGAGATATATGGATCCTTCTGATGACATCTAAGCGCTAGATCGAACCGAATGTGACGCTGGTGATGATATCTGCTCTTGGACAAGCCAGATGATCAACACGCCTTCAAGGGATGGGATTAGTCGTCGCGAAATAGCCAAGGATACATCGGCTAGAAACATCCCAGCTCTGATGGGCAGCTGGAAAATACTCAGGAATTCAGACAATGTCTGTGGTATCGTTTTCAGACATCTTGGCATGCCAGTTGAATTGATCGACAAGATATGAGCAGTATTTGAGGGTGTGACTACCTAGGTAAAGCGCCCCTTGGCACTTGCGAGTCTACACGGTCTGACCAACCATGTTTGAGCTTACGTTTACTAAAATTCTTGGCGACGATTAGGCTAGCGGATGCTAAGAGCTGGTGTTGCAGGGCGTGTGTCCATAGTTAACTGTTAAGTCGCGCGTTCATCCTTAACTTCTATAGTGATGCGCTATATACAGAATGTTAGCGTTCGGTCGGAAGTAGCCTAACCAACCTAACCTGTCTTCGAGGGTTAGTTGATTATATGTGCACCACGTCTTTTCTAGATGAAATATCCACTTAGTTTCATATTATTAGCTACTTCGTATCTCGGGCAGATCATTGAAGTCACCTGTCATTAGGGAAGAACGGGTTGCATAATAGATACAGGATATGGATACCTATGAGATCACCGCTACTTAAGAAACTAAGGTTTTCCAGAAGGTTCTGGTCATAGACCAGAACTGATGGTAGGTCACACCTTCAAGAAGAATGCCCAACTATCTCGCTGGTGTTCTGGATGTCGACATCTACAACTCGACGTCCTTACACAAACTCTCGCGGTCAGGTCGCAGGGAAATAATCAGGCCTCACGGGCTCCCTGGACTCTGCCGGCCCTCCCTCACAGTTATAGCAGTCATCCCCGAGATCTTCCGTCTTCATACCCTAGCTGATGCTCGATACTACGAAAAATGGTTTCACTGGTCAACTCCTCGTGGTCCGCGTTGAACCTCTCGTAACACTGTATATCCAACGTGGCGCCGCCATGTTTCAAACAGTCTGTGGTAGCCTGGTTGAGGATTTGATGGAGATAGAGCATAGTTCAGATGTCCGTTTACGACGAGCTCAGCGATATTGGGGATGAGGCGCTCGATATAGGTAATGTGATCTCCCTTCGGCGAACAGAAACTATTCCCACGCATATTATAGGCTGCTACAAAAGCTTAGAGATTTATGGTGCTTGAAAAATGGTGGGAAGCACTCTGTTATGTGGTGAAGATATCACTCAATAGCACTAGGTTAATAATTCTAGGCTTGTGTCTTCTAATGGATGCGAAGGTGGTGCACGAGCCTGCAATACTTTCTATCAGCCGCTGTATGTGATCATGGGCCATTCCAGCAACAAGAAGCAAGATAGAATTATGGTCATCTCGGAACCATGGGACTTACCTCTTCTAAGGTGAAGCAGAAGCGTTTTCTCTTATGTACATCTACTATCATTTAAGTTAGCGGATGTTTCGTCATCTCCAGTAGCTTCACCACTGTCTCGTGTCCGTTCGCTGCAGCCCAGGATAATGGTGTCCAACCCCGGGAGTCCTTTGAGTCTACATCCACATGCCCGGTCTCAAGAAGTAGCTTCGCCACTGCCTCACGCCCATTCTCTGCAGCCCAGGATAATAGTGTCTGACCATGAGAGTCCTTTGAGTCTGCATCCACCTTTTCAGTCTCGAGTAATAGCTTCACCACTGCCTCGTGGCCATACCCTGCCGCCCAGCACAACGGTGTCGCGCCATGTTCAGAGTCCGTCGAGCCCACATCTACCTTCCCCGTCTCTAGTAGCAGTTTCGCCACTTCCTCGTGCCCGTTCGCAGAAGCCCAGGATAATGGTGTCCGACCGTCTGAGTCCGAGTCCACATCTACCTTTCTAGTGTCCAGTAGCATCTTCACCACCGCCTCATGCCCATTCTCTGCAGCCCAGGAGAATGGTGTTCGACCGTCAGAGTCCCCCGAGTACGACTTGATCAAGGCAAAGTCAGGTGACAAGCGTGAGCGCAAAGGCTTCCTCAAGCCGCCTCCAACAGTCCTTCTTAATGCGATTGCCAGCATTCAGGCGTATCACGAGCGGAAGGACTCTAAAGTGCCCAGCTTCCTTTAAGAGATGCTGGAGAAGAACCCAAAGATGAGAAAAAAATCTAAGCAAAATCCTGGCTATGCTCACCAGGGCTTTGAGAATGACCGCCTCTTCAAGGCTTTATGCGACCACGTTGCTGGCTTGGACTGCCAGGGATGTGACGTGGACGGTGAGGTTCAACGCGATCCTCGAGACACCACCAATCCAGAGATTCACTACGGGATCATTGCATCTGGCAACACACTTGTTGAAGACGCCGCCATGCGCGATCAGATTTTTGCTGACCTTGGCGAGGATTGCATCTGCGTTGAGATGGAAGCGGCGGGCCTGATGAACCACTTTCCTTGCCTCGTGATCCGAGGTATCTGTGACTACGCTGATTCTCATAAGAATGATCGATGGCAACGCTACGCCTCGGCAACTGCAGCTGCGTATACCAAGGAGCTTCTGGAGTATGTGCCAGGTGTGGAGGTCCAAGAGACTAAGAGAGCGCTGGAGGTGCTTCAGTCGGGTTAGTTGTTTCTTCATAAATAGACCAGCAGATACACGAGGTCGAATAACACATGTACTCGACACCATTCTGACTGCAAGTAGTTCAGGAACAGATGAGTGACGTGCAGTAGACCACTGCTGCAACAAAAGCGACCACTGATTCGATCAGGTCAGACCTTGATACTGAAAAGGTCAGGCGATGGCTGAGTCCACCAGACCCGTCTACAAATGCCAACCACGCGAGGACGCTCCGCCATTAGGGGACAGGCGCATGGCTACTAAGAAATCCTGTCTTCCAGTCATGGCACTTAGGGTCGTCTCGACACTTATGGCTGCGCGGGCTGGCGGGATGTGGAAAGACGATTCTTAGTGCAACTATGCTTGATTACCTTGCAAATGAAAAAGATGGCCTTGTCCTTAGTTTTTTCTTTGACTTTGGCGACACAAAACTTGGTGAAACAGGGTTGCCGCCCATCTCCGGATGTTTTCGCTCATTTGTGCAGCTTCCTCAATCGTGGGCTGAGTACGGAGTTCGGCGACATACTACTATGCCCACTATGCAATTTTTCATTGTCAGCAATAGATGACGGATCTTGCTGGCTCCCTTGCTCCAAGCGTGCAATCTAATCAGCTCCGAAGGCCGGAAGCTCTCGGAATCCTGGCCTTTCAAATCAGACACTTCGTGCGGGCAGGGCGTTTACAGACAGCCTCCTGCACCAATGGCTGTTCCAGGCTTTTGCTGGACGCATTGGCGCTCGCAGCGTTGATTGGGACGTTCTAGCCGCTCACCTGGCTAATTTTGGACCATTGGTGTGGCGGCTCGCCCAACCAGCGCCCGTCTTCCCTGCAGCGAGCAGAACGATAGGATTGTCCAGCGGCTCGACCACACCTGGCACCTGAGATGGGTTAATCTGAGGCTGAACGCTGGTCAGATCATCATGATCCAATTCCTGCCACCCTCACAAAGACGGAAACTGCTAGTTTAACTCAATTATCTTGTTTATAGGTCTTCGCCCAATTGCTCTTGGACAACCTCAATTTCTCACTCACCTACCACAGCCCCGTGCGATTCCCTCCGCCCCATGGCTACCCCCAACGCCCTCGACAGTCCCGACTCCTACACGATCGCCTGGATCGCTGCACTTCCCATCGAGCGGGCCGCTGCAGAAGCCATGCTTGATGAGGAACATGCAGCTCCAACTGGCTTCACTAGACACCAGACCAACACGAATGTTTACACGTCGGGTCGCATGGGAGAGCACAACATCGTTATTGCCTCTCTAGCACTAAGCTAATTAATTAATATGCAAGCCTCTTATTGCCAAGCCTCGAAGTGGTAGGTTATGGTGGGTTGACCGTGGAGGCTTAGCAGGCGACTTTACCCACTTTAAACCTCCCCTTGCTTAAACGCCTGGAGAAGCTGCTTTCCATTTGGGGGTACATTAGCTGGTACGGCCCTTACTCACCTCTACTGTAGCAATTTGACTTGACACTTGTTGACATTCGCGACCATTGAAATCCTAGCGTCGACCTTGGCCCCTTGGAAAAGACGAAGGCGCCAATGTACATCTACACCTACAACCCGGTCGAAGTGTATTCAGAACTATATGAAGCCAGGAATATCAACATAGGCGGGGAGCTCAAAACGTTAGTCCCATCATCTCCGCCGTCTCCCCCATCCATCTTTGCGCCGTCTAACAGTAATTGTCATGAATAATTAACACGTCGAGCAGCCTCAACTTCAGTCGTCTCCTGGATGCCGACTCCATGGCCATCCGTTCCAATATACCCACCGAGTGCTCGGACCACGTTGTTTAGACACACCAATACCTGAATCGTCCGAGGGAGGTGGAATTTTGTGATGAGCAGAGCCTCATCCGTGCTGGTCGGAATACATGGCCTGATCTAAACAGGCCGACGCCTAGTGCTGAGCCGACCCCTACGCCTACCCCTACACCTTACTCATATACGCCGACCCCTTCACCCTCGCCATCACCGGGGGCATCGCCAAGACCGGGCATGAGTAGCGGTGCAGAGATTGCGATCGTCGCCGTCTTTGGTGTCATCTTCTCGCTTAGCATCATTAGCTTCTGTATAAGTCGAGGGAAGAGGATCGAAATCGAAGAGGACTTCGAGGAAGACCGTGGACCACCTCTGTTAAAGGCTGAGATGGAGGCAGCTAATAAGGAAGAGATAGATTGGTTGCTGCATGGTGAATTTGTAGACAATGATTTTAATGCACCGCCGCCTTATGCAAAACATGTACGCGGGTGATGATATCGCACCTCTGGTCTTGATCGGACTCGGTTATGCTGTTAATGTCTCTTACCATACCTTGTGGCTATAGCGTATCTCTACCAGGAGGCTGCCTCCATGCACAAAGGCGAGCGAGGATCGAGATGCGAGTCTCATGCACTACAAGGAAAGTCAACTGCAGAACCTGAAGAGACACTGCTATTCAACTGCTAGTCACCGGCCCCTTTTCTGTAGACTGTACCCCTAAGCTATAAGCTGTGTCCATCCACCACATAGTAGCCAAGCGGAATCTAAACAGCAAGGTCCAAGGGCAATGGGCCAAGAGCATGCATGCTGTTGCAGTGGTCTCCCTGAGTACTGCCATTTCCTAAATACAAAAACCATAACTCAAAATGAATGGACGGAAACGCGCAAGTTTCCCAACGGACTATGATCTGTAGCCCGCGTGTTGTTGCAGTCACTGCGCCCACTCTCTCTCTCTCTCCTGAACACAACTATCGTCGTCGTGTCGAACCTGGCGCAGCGCTAGCTAGGGCAGGAGCCCTAGCATTGAACGGAAATAGAACCGTACAGCACGGAGTGGCAGCCCGAGTCAGGAATCTTGTAGCGACTCCCGCCGCAGTTGGTACCGGACCAGGTCGTGGTCGTGCAGCCACTGTGAGGAGGAAAGGTTATGTTAGCTATCGCATTCTATTGCACAGTCAAGACAAACAGTAGAGCGGCAGGGACTCTTTCCAGGCCTCGTTCCTTCTTTATAGGGAAACCAGCAGATCAGGAACGGAACTTTTATTTAGCACGTACCTTCCGGTCACGATGACGGAGCGTCGAGCCGCGCTCACGGGGACACAGCGGTAGGAGCCGCTGCCGGCCACGGAGAAGCTCTGCTCGGCGCCGCCACAGGTGTCGCCGGAGAACATGCGAACGTTGGCGGTGTCGTCGCGCGCCTCAAGGGGGGCGGGCGTCGCGAAGGCAGAGGTGCACATGGTCGCGAGGACGGCGAGGGTGGAAAGCTTGAAGGCGTACATTTTGACTGAGGGGGTGCTGTTGATCTGCTTGTAATTGCAAGATTGTGTGGTGTTTGGAAGACTGGCGGGGAGATTGCTGTTGGATTGTTGCTGGATTGTATGGAATGGCTGGGTCGTCGCAGTGTTTATATACCTTGACCCTCGCTCTGGTGCCTGGCTTCTATTCCTGTTGAATTTATCGCTTACTCGGAAAGGATTGATAAGCAAGGCCAAATCCACACAGAACTATAGAAGATGCATACGCATAATCGAGAATCTGTAGCTTGGATTCATAAAATGTACTAATTCGAGTATGCATCTCGGCTGGATCAGTTTGGATAGCATCGCTGCTCATATTATAGATCTACTGTAGCGCCCGCACTTTTTCTGATTTCACTCACTCTCTTCCTCGAGCTTCCTTGTCAACCTCTAGCAATGACTGCATTACGCTTGTAAACGGCGAATCCATCAAAAGCGCTATACAATGACCGACTTACCAGTAGAGATTATTGTAATGCTTCTAGACACCTTGCTAGAAGTTAAATCCCTCTTCATAATAATTTCGACACGCCGCAGACTTCGTGCCGTGTGTCTTTCGCTGGAACACGTAGAATTCTCTTCTCAGTTTTTCGCAAAATTATTCGGGCAGCAGTTAAACGTCATGCATTATTAAGGATGTTGCATTCGGCGGTGAGAGTCTGATCATTCAACAGATGCTGTTCGAGTCCAAATTCGTTTCGACCTTGGGAATACTAACCCCCATTTGGCGGCTAGCTAGATGAGCACCTCAGCTCTCAAAGCCCATTGATTATTAGTTTGTGTTGAACGCTGTACATCTTCTGATGGGACATTGATGGAGAATTGTTCATCTTCCGCCACCGCACATAGCTTCTTTCACTATATTGAACAATATGAACAGTTCCTGTCCGAACATTCAATAATAAGCTGTCAAATTACCATCATCCGAGAGCTCGAAGCGGCCATCATATTAACAGGACTAAACCTTAATAACTGTACTTCGCATTACCTAATGAGACTAGGGTCCGGTTACTTTCATCAGTTGATATGTACAATCCTTCAATTTCGCGCGAGCAAACCGCGGCAGCTTGCTGAACGACATAGACATTCTTCGGCATGAGTCTGGGAGAATGATCTGAGCATACAATCAGTTGGTGCCCGCGCGTGTAAATGAAGTATGCTTACTCAAACCGGTAGTCAAAAGTTAGTTCCTCCATGGCTCTGATGCCACGATTACCGGCAAAAAGCGCCATTCGCGGCTTTCTACCCACTATCTACTTTTCAACTCGGTAATTAGGCTCATAGGAATGGTTCATGAAGCGAGCCGAAGAGCCGCGGCGAGTAGTATCGATAACAAGGCTTTTATCTATACTCAATAAATAGGAACACTGCGGAAAAGCGTTTAGTAAAATAAGAGCAACGGAACTCACGAGGACGGAAGATGATGAACTACCTTGTCAGACTTGTACATGGTCTCAATCCGAGCCAGGCATTCATCCTTGGTGATTATTTCTCCAGTGTACTCCAGAATCAGTTCATCAGGTTTGAACAGACGCTTGCTTTGAAGCCCAAACCCACGATCCATCGTGCTGAACACTTGAACGTCAGTATGTCCATGCTCTGGGGCTCCAAAGTGTCAGTTTCCACAGCCATCTCCAACCGTGTAATTAGTATCATCATACTGGTAGAACATATGGCGGTTCTGGTAATTTTACCAGTACCCATCTTCCTTCCTGCACGCACATTGCGATTGTCCAGATGGGATGTTTCGCTTCTAATATTTCCACGCGTCTCCCACAAATACATCTAAACAGAAGTTAAAGATGTATTCATGATGTAGCTGAGCGAATATTTACTAACTTTTATGAAGCACTTTCTAACTTGGAAGGGGTTTGAGGGATGCCATCGCCTCCTTTTCTAGAGGGGTTTGCAGAGTAGGAACAACCTTGCTGTGGTCTGTACTTCGTGGTAAGTCCCAAGCTAGCAGGCCCCTAGTCCTGGGCAAGGCAGACTTATGTGAATAGGAGCGGCGCTTTCGCACTCTCCTTTGCTGCCGGCCGGCTCGTCGGCTAGAACTCGCTGGTAAGTTGGAGCTTTCTCGATTCATATTGGCACGCGTGCGCTCCTGAATTTCTCTTGCAATGGCCTGGGCCACTTCGGGGGATTCCGTGCAAAGTTGACTAATGATGTCGCGGAACTAAGGAATATCAGAATAGGACAGCATGCTTGTCCTTAGGAGCTCATACTTTGCTGTGGTTCCATATTTCAACTGTGGGCTGCAAGGCAAGCTCTTCAGCGATCTCGCTGGCTTCCTCTGCCAAGTGGCCTCTCGCTTTGACTGGCCAGGAAGCTATGGTGGCAGTGTCATACTCATAATCTTTCCAAATCATGATGAGGGTGGCAAAATCACAGGTCGAAGAATTCCAAAGGAAGAGGATTGTCCAAAAAACGTGGCCTGGAATCGAAGGAGGGAATGCTTCCTTTATAGTATTGGTGACCCTTATGAGCTAGCTGGGTGACTAAAGGACGAGGGAGCGCTCTCAGGGCTTCTTGCACCTCCGACGACATACCTCATACGGTAGTTATTGCCCGCGAATAGGAGTATCACGGAGGTAAGGCAGATTCACTGCTGAGTGAAGAGAGCCTACTATAGCTGACTAGTGGCCCTCGAGAACGCCTAGAGCTACTATCTTTAGCAGTATCTCCGGCATCCTAGAGCAGAACTTCTGGTGCTGTGTGGCCCTGTTCCTCGCCTCTACGCATACAGCGTGTCTATATATACCTGAAAGGTCCCGCTACTAGAGTAGGAAATCTGGAGGCGAGAGAGTACCCTCGAGCAGGAAACTACTAACGAATTGGTACCGGTGACTGAATCCGAATCCCTGCTGTACTGGAACCGTCATAGCCTTTAGAGTATCACTCTTTACATATTGCCAGCCTCAAGCCAAATTTCTTTTGAAGATATTGCTGGTTATTTGTCTTTCCTCCTTATTGAAAATTATTGAGAAGAGAATTATTTACTCGAGTGAAGGTATGCGCATTCCTGGAACCCGAAAGCATTTTCTGAGGTGATTAGGCTATCAAGGCATGGACATGGCTTTTAAACCCATGGATGAGAAATTCCAGCAATCATTCAACCCAGATATTGCGATACCTTCAATTGAGCTTGTTGAAGGAGAAACAACAGCTCCAGCGCCAAAATATGATGACGCATCAACATCCAGGTCACAGACCCCGCTATTCTGCGCATACGGCGTACTAGTCGGATACTGGTACGAGGACTACACGGGGCTCGGGCGGCAGCCTGTTTACATCTCGCCCCATGATTTGGAGTGTGTGGTTGAGAGGAGCGGACGGGTTGAAGAAGTTAGATATGAAGACTTTAATCCGCTGGACACTTTCGATGAGATACTCGGGGACATGAGCGATGTCCTGGACAGAGAAGAGATTAATGATGAACTGCGGCCCCTGGTGGAGAATCTATGGCATCGGCATTTTCAAAGTCTAGAGAGCTAAGTTATCTGTTGTGCTTTTAGGTTTCTCTACTAGAACTGCGCCAGACGTTAGATATCGTCTGATTGTGATACTTTCTACATAAGTCTCAAAGGTAGTAAAAAGCTGGCAAACCACCTGCCTATATTAATTGTCTTCTTCAAAGCAATACCATCCTTTTTAGTCTGGCAACCCAACCGTACGACACGGGTGTTGGAGACGGGTCTTCTGGGTCTAGGGTACTGTGACTTGAGGTACTGAATGATGGAGTTTGAGTCGCAGTATATCTAAGGTGGGACTTTTAATACGGTCCGAAAGATGGTCTCCTGCAGTATATCTAACTTAACCGGGTCAATAGATAATGGATCCATCGCGCGATTCAAAAGAAAGGAGCAAATTAAACAAGTATGAGGCTTGGCGTCCATCAAGAAGGGCGCATGACGAAATGCTTCA